>NW_024807076.1:0-3769 GCF_019175285.1 Sceloporus undulatus | reverse complement strand
CCACAGACAGTTGGGCAGCAGAAGGCAATGGTGTTTTTCACTCCAAGAGCAAAACAGATTTAAAGCAACAAGATAATCAGCAACCATGTGAATCTGTTTTTTTCTTCTGTGTGATCATTTGCCTTTATGGTGGCTACCTTGGCTCCTGAACCTATGAGAGCTGCTAGATGGACAGTGCATGTTCCAATCATACATTCCATTGGGATGTCATGAAAGGGGAATCTGCTTCTGTTCCTCTGCTGTCATGTTAATTTCTTTGAAGCACAGAGAAGGAAGGGACACTAGAAGACATCTAGTCATATCTATTCATCTCAGCAACAACAACAACAACAAAAATTGACTTAAAACAAGCCAAAGGATCTAGTCCAGTATCTCATTTCCCACATTGTCTATCCTAGATGCCTTTGACTGGCAGCTTGCATACAGGATGAGAGGCCAGTGATTTAGGAAAGCCTCCTTCAATCTGGTTCCCTGAATTTACTCTTTCTTTGCAGGGGGGCTGTTGTAGCGAGACAGCAGTAGTCTGTTCCAAAATTGTTGTGTTTTTTTTTTAAGGATATGGTTTGCTGAGGCAGTTCTATCATCCTCTGTAAATTTTTAATATTTTTTCCTTTAGAGCTTTAGTGCAAAAATGATATTTCACTGATTATAACTCAGAAAAAAGCTAAAGGTGAGAAAAGAGGAGAACATTTTTTTTTTGTTCCAATACATCTTAAAAAGAACTTGAAGATGGGAATAAAATGTGGCAGCTGGTGTTGGAAATTTCCAGATGTCCAAGACACCAGAAATGTTGTCTAATTATTTAAAAATAAATAAATGAGAATCACAGTAACAAATTCCACAACCTCAGACAACCTCCTCACACATTTGTTCCATCTGGAGGAACCCTGTGTCTCTTTGGCCTGTCCAGATGGACCAAAAAGCATGTACTGAGTATGTACTAGGTTTGCCTGGGAGCATCCTTTTCAGATGCTCCCTAACCCTAGTACGTACTCACTACGTCAAAATGACAGCGCCCTGTCTACACGGGCGCTGCCATTTTGACATGATGAACACATAGCATCCGCACGTCCCATTGTGCTTGCGACATCTTGAGTGCGCCCTTCACCCGCTTTTTTAGGGCTCTTTTTCCACCGCTGGAAATGGAGGTGGCGGCAGACTGCTTTTTGGGGCGGTCTGTATCCCGCCTCAGATACTGAGATTTTGCTGACAAGAATCTTCCTAGTCTCCACTTGTTACTCTTTTCAGTGTGTTTTTATGGTGGGACTCTCGGTGAAAGAATAAAATTGCACATGTTAACTTATGTATATAGATGCATATTTAGAAGGAAAAAATAAACAGAAATGCAAGTGCATCTAATTATAAGGGGGGGGGGAGTGTTATGACCAGCTGAAATGTGTTCATGCCCAGTCTTCTATGAAGTGCTAATTGCTGGAGAGCAACTTAGTACCCCTGTCAAGGCTTTTTTTTCTTATGATTCTTTTTTTAAAAATTCATCTTGGAGTAGACAGCCCTATAAAAAGAAGTCTGTCTGTCTGTCTTTCATCTATTTATCTATTCTTTTTGTCACATTCATGCTTCCATATCTAAGTGAAATTCTCTAACAGAGAATTTAACTTAGATGTGGAAGCATTTCAACTGTGGTTTAAATGACAAAAACATAATTTAGGTATTCATATTACATTACAGTATATGCTGATACTTTCTATCCTTATGCTTAATTTTTTTTCCTGGACCAACCCTCCCTCCATGGCAGACTTGCAAACATGCACTGAATTTTTTTTCTTCTGCCTGAAACTGAGAATCCAGGTCTCTCCCTCTCAGGGTTACACTTCAGAATGTGTAACTAAGAAACAGCAGCAAAATAAACCTCTTGTTCTTATGTGCAAGATCATGGTAGGTGCTTAGAAATTCAGCAGACTGTGAATGGTGCAGTATTGTCTCAGTGGTTGAATTTAGAGACAAGTGTGATGCTTCCTAATGATCATGCACACACAGCTGTTTTGGAATTAGAACTATATTTAAAAGTTTTAACCGTTCTCATTCAGTTTCAGATTGCTCTGAAATGTTTGAAAGAGGAGAAAATTTCAATGAAATCCTCATGGATCTTGGGGTTCTTGTGGCCCAGTAGCAGGGACGCAGCCGGGGGGGGGGTCCTTGGGGTCCGGACCCCCCCCTTCCATTAGAAAAATGAATGGTATGTGCTGCTGCGCCGCCGCACCCAAGCCTCATTATAATGGTGGCACTTAGTCTGGACCCCCCCTTCCTAAAATCCTAGCTACGTCCCTGCCAGTAGTACATATGACTCTTTCCCTGTCTAGTCATCTCATTAGCAGGTTTTTGTGGGTTTTTCGGGCTATGTGACCATGTTCTAGAAGAATTTATTCCCAACTTTTCATCTGCATCTGTGGCTGGCTTCTTCAGAAAATGTTCCTCTGAATGCTCTTCTGGCATTCTCTGAAGATGCCAGCCACAGATGCAGGCAAAACGTCAGGAATAAACTCTTCTAGAACATGGTCACATAGCCTGAAAAACCCACAAAAAAAACTATGCATGCTGGCCACGAAAGCCTTCGACTTCACATCTCCTTGACAGCTTGCAGCCTCCCTGACTTCCTGCATTTCAGTTAAAACCTGGAGAAGAAATCATGAAGTAATGTCTCCCCCACTAAGCATTTTCAGATCAGCAAGCAGGGACAGAGTGGACAGAGTGTAATTGAAACAGAAAAAAATACAGCAACCTTAATTACAGTGCTTCATAACTATAAAATGAGTTTGAAACACAAACCCTTACATTTTCCTGAAAATTAGAGAACAAATTTGGACACAATATTAGGCTTCCATTACCTCCCTAATGCAAAAAGCCTTTCCTCCACAAAGCTTAGGATGCTAGGGTTGAAAATTAATTTGTTTATGTTAATGTTAGAAAATGTGAGATCACTAGCACAATCATAATTGCGTGATTCATTGAATTTACATTATTTCATCAGCACTGAATTCAGAACAGGCCATGGGATTGCAGAGAATGGCAAGGAATGTGTTACTGTAGACCCCAGGGACACATTTGGTTGTTGGTGTGTTCAAAGCTACTCTTTTTTTTAAGTGATATTGCAATTTTTAAATGAGAAAAAGTTATTTAAAGAAGCTAAGAGACTATCTAATTCTTGGCCTACTGTATCTCTCTGGTCTGTGTAATTTAACACTAACATATTAGCAGAAACACTAACACTACCATTTCCAAGTTCTATGTTAAACTGTGGAAGGAAAAAATATTTTGGAAGCAGTGCAACAGATGTTCCCTTTTCACTCCTCAAAGTGCATCATAGCCAAGGCTGGTTATTTAGGTTACTTGAGACATATAATTGTATTAAGCATATTTCCTTCCATGTCAGTACAGTGGAACAATAATTAGTTAAATAATCATTTGTTGTCCTTTCAGAACAGGGGGAATGAGCTGTCTGGGGCATTGCTATATATCCTATGAAGTTTGGGGCATTGAGCTGATTTCATTTTTAACCAGCCTGTGATTGGCGAGAAGTGACACTGCATCATTTCCTGCCATTTAGGGAGATTTTCAACCAGGTTTTTTGTTTGTTTGGGTAGCCTCTGAGGGCTGCAGGGCTGGAGGGATAGCAATGCTACTGTCTTTGTGGCCAGTTTTGTGTTGATTTAGCCAATTTGGGGTGAATAATTATCCAAAAATTGGTGCAAAAAGTCCCCCCTTTTGCTGATGGAAATGATACAGATTTTTGAGCTCAGTAACAGTTCAT
>NW_024807075.1:0-3769 GCF_019175285.1 Sceloporus undulatus | reverse complement strand
ACAAACTTGAAATGGATAAAATCAGCCCACTCTTTGGACTTTCTCCAAAGACGTTCGGCCACTCTAGAGCAGGACCGGAGAAACTTAATGTTGGGGGTAAGCCAGGGCTGAGGTCTAGTCTTGGAGGAAGAAGTGCGTACAGAGACAGGGGCAAAATGGTCAAGAGTTGAGGAAAGAGTGGAGTTAAATAAAGACATAGCTGAATCAGCAGAATCCCCGAGATTTAGGAAAGAGAGAGATGAATCCAGGGTCAGACCAAGATGGTTAGAGTCGACAGATTGAAGATCACGAAAAAGACGTTGAATAGTATGGCGAGGAGGAGGAGTATAAGTGAGAGCAAAGGAGATGAAATGATGGTCAGATAGTGGAAAGTCAAGTGCCAGGTAGTCAGAAATGGCACAGTTTGCAGCAAGAACTAGGTCAAGACAGTGACCAAGAGAATGAGTTGAAGAGTTGGAGTGTGGTTGGAGGCCAAAAGAAGCTAGCAGAGAGATAATCAGTCATAGACACCTACTGGGTAACTTTGGACAAGTCACACTCTCTCAGCCTCAGAGGAAAGCAAGGGCAAGGCTTCTCTAAACAAATTTTGCAAAGAATACCTTGTGATAGGTTCACCTTAAGACTGAAATAACTTGAGGTGGTATTTAACACCTGATAAGTTGTGTAAAATGTACAAAAAATAGTAGTCGTTTATGTTGGAAATGCAGGTAGAAAACAGTTCAATTTTTCACATGTGGTGGACATGTATAAAAGTGAATATATATTGGAAGCAAATATATTTTGAAGTTTAAAATATTATAAACATTGATTTGAAATGTACACCAGATTTTTTTTTTTTTTTGGTTAAATATGTTGGAGGATGCAACAGAGAAAAAAGTTGTTGTTGTTGTAATTATTATTATTAGTATAGTTTATTTCTATAGCACTGTAAATGTACACAGCACTGTACATACAGATCATCAATAAATAAACCCTGCCAATGGCGTACAATCTACAAAATACATATAAACAGTAGGTAGTAATATAAAATAGAATTAGTTTTAAAAAAGGCAACAAAACGTCAACATCCACTATCTTATCAAATATTAGATAAATATTCACACAGTGTCTGGGAACATTTCCCTGAACAGGGTGGTCTTCAATTCAGATTTAAAGTTGGCAAAATGTTATTCTATAAGTTATTTGCAGCGAGAATAATCTACAAAAGAAGTGGAAAACAAGTGAGATCCCTACAATTGATGAATGGACATTAAAACTTCTTGATCTACTCAAGATGGATAAACTAACGAAAGGATTGAGGAATGAGAACTCAAATAAATATAAAGAAGACTGGGAAGAAATAATAGACTACCGTCGATTAAATTGGGGGAAAATAATAACTATGGGGGTTAATTAGACTGTAAAAAGGGAGAATATTGATCAATACAAAGGATTCAGATATCAGGGTTGCACCCTCGCTTCTCTTTTTCTCTTTCTCTTTTTATAATTTTTACTAATTTCCTGTCATCTGTTTAGTTAAAGTAAATCCACAAGTTATTTATGTTTGAGGTAATGAAGAATGTTGAAGTATGTCAGAAGAAAAGAAGGTTTATTTTGTTTAATTAAAGATAACCAAAAATCTAGAGGAAAAAATCAGCAGTAAGGAAGTAGTGAATGTACGAAAGACTGACGTAATCATATTTACTGTTTTGTTTTGTCAATGTATGTATGGATAAGAATGTGTGTAATGTTATATACATATAATGTTTGTTAATGTTTTTTAAAATGAATAAAAATTATTTTTAAAAAATGATTGAAATAAGTTGGAAATGACTTGAAGGCACAAACAGACAACAACAATAACAGCAACAAGGTTAATCTTAGGGTCAATATACATTGGAAACAACTTGAAGGCACACAATAACAGCCCAAAAGAATCAAGGGCAAAAAAGCACACCGTTTGCATACTTGTGGACAGTGAAGCTGGGTTAGCATGCATAACATAGATGTTCAGCCCACGCCAACACAACTGCCATGGCACTTGCTAATACACTCCTGGCATGTGTGCTTAGAGGGCCAAATATACAGGAGTATACAGGTACAATATCAGTGTTAGTGTAACAGACCATAAATTTCAGTAGTAGTAGGGAAAACTGATAGTTGGCAAGGGAAAATTTGGTAATAGAGCAAATCAGGGTAAGTATAGAGGCTTTTACAAAGAGATACAAAGTAGTAGACAGATGCAGGTTAGTTCCTGTCAAACTTTGGTGACAGGCTGCAATGTGATGTCCTCTAACAGTAAGTGTTCAGATACGATATCAGTATGTTTCTTATCTGCTAGAACATGATACACTTAATTTACATTTAAATCTTGCTAATAATTTTATTCTCAGCTAAAGTGTAATGACATTCAGAGTGAGGAAGTGTTAGAAGAAATCTTGAGAGCCATTGTGGTGATAATAGTTAAAATGCCATACTAGAGTGTAATATTCTACACATTATTTCATAGCATTATGGCTACCCTAGAGAATCCAGAGATCAATAGTTTGGTGAGGTGCTTAGAATTCTGTGCTAGATGTCTGTAGAATAGTAGTTATAGAGTGAATTATAGTTCTCTAATAGAGCTTCTAAGGACCACAGAATCCCTAGATTTCCTAGATGAGATCAAGCAGCTGTACAGATGAGATAACAACAGAACTGCTGCAATTTACAGAAACAGAATCAACTAAAATTTGAAAAAATGTGGAAAACAAAAAAATGGCCCACAGATTGGTAACAATCACTATAAATTCATATCCTCCCAAAAGGAGACACAAAAGATTGTGGTAACTACAGGATCATTGTATTAATTTTCCGTCCAAGCAAAGTAATGCTCAAAATTCTACTGGACAGACTCCTACCACATAAGGAGCAAGGAATCCCTGAGGTGCAAGCAAGGTTCAGGAAAGGAAGAAGTACTAGGGAGCACATTGCAAGCATACAATGCATAATGGAGTGCACCAGCAAATTCCAGAACAAAGTCAACATGTTCTTTATAGACTATAGCAGAGCCTTTGACTGCATAGATCATAAAAAAACTATAGATTGATCTTAAAGAAATGGATGTACCATTACAATTGATTATCCTTGGGTGTAAACTGTACTCAAGACAGGAGGCTACCATTAGAACAGAATACAGAGAAACAGAATGGATCCTAGTTGGAAAGGAAGTAAAAAACGGTTTGCATTCTATCACTCTACTTGTTTAATTTGTATGCAGAAAAGATCATCTGCAGAACAGGTTTAGAGCAAGGAGGAATGAAGATCGAAAGCAGGATCATCATCAGTCTAATATATGCAGATGACAACATACTATTTGCATAAAACAACAAAGATTTGGAGCAATTACTAAAGAAAGTTTAAGAAGAAAGAGCTAAAGCAGGATTAATGCTGAACATTAAGAAAACAAAAATAATGACCACAGAGGCATTACATAAATTCAATCAAGATGATGTGGAAATTGAAGTACAGTTAAAGATTTACCATATTTTGGATCAGTCATTGGTCAGAACAGAGATTGCAATCAAGAAATCAGATGAAGACTAGGACTGGGAAGGCAGTTAAGAATGAACTGGACAAGATCTTAAAGTCCAAGATATAAAATTGAACACTAAAGTTAGGATCATCCAAGCCATCATATTTCCCATCATTATGTATGGATGTGAGAACTGGACAGTTTAGAAAGCTGATATAAAGAATCAACTTTCCATGGTCAGAAATACTAAAAAATAAAGGAGTTCAGGACGGATGG
>NW_024807074.1:0-3769 GCF_019175285.1 Sceloporus undulatus | reverse complement strand
TCTTATTGAAAGACCACAGCGGACAAAGGGGTGAGGGAAGCAAAAATGGCGACAGCCACGACGGATGGGGACAGAAAGGGCAACTCCCTCAAGGACAGCCCCATCGCACTCCGCTCCTCCCATCCATCTAACCCGATTTCAAAGGCTGTCGTTCTTATTTAAATGCTCCGGTTCCTATTCCGATTCAAGGGAAAACTGTAGGTTTGACCCTAGTACTTTTTTAACGCGCGTTAAATGACGAAAACTCGATTCAAAATTTTATACCGCTCTATGATTCGATTTGTAGTGAGGATGATTGCGGGTTGCTCTAGAACCGTTCTAGGTTTAAATCGGATCCTAATAGGAACGCCACTCCTAGGATTCGATTCAGAATGCGGGGTTTCACCTAGTGAGAACATCCTTGTAGATGTTACATCTGCCAGGAATACACTATGGAGGAACGTGCAACTCTCGTCAAATTTTATCACATCACATTCTGCAGAGGTGTTTTTAGACCTTTTGTTAGTATTATTATATTTTAATTAAGAGAATGAGTTAAGGGTACATTGGATCCTGACAGAGATGTTGGAATGAGTGAGAAACCAGCACCTTTGCCATAGACCTTTGGATTTAGTAGCAACTTCCTCAGTTTGGCATCTGTGGCGGGATACAGACCGCCGCTTTGCGGCGCTCCCCCGCCGCCGCCATTTGCTCCACGCGGGAGCCGCAGCAGCCAAACCGCGCGACTCCCGCGCGGAGCAAAAAAGAAGCTCCATTTCGGAGCTTCTTCTTGCGGCGCCTCTATGACGTCGCGAGGCGCCTGGCGCGGACTCGCGACGTCATAGGCGCCGCGACACGTCTGGACGCTGTGCGTCCAGTACGTAAAGATGGCGGCGCCCATGTAGAAGGTGCGCCGCCATCATGTACGTATAGGATACGTACTAGGGTTAGGGGGGTGCGGAAGCACCGCCCCTTCCTAACCCTAGTACGTATCCTATACGTACTAAATGGCGGTGTGTATCCCGCCTGTGAATCCTTCCACTGTGTACTTTGGGATGTTCTTGGACTTCCCCTGGAGCCTTGGCCTCTTGTCTTCATTCATGCCCTCTGTCTTGCCTGTGATTATTTCTGCAGCTTCCTCTTCATTTCAATGCCTGAATCTATATTATTGGGCTGAACCTGCAAGAG
Source organism: Sceloporus undulatus (assembly GCF_019175285.1). Taxonomy (NCBI): domain Eukaryota; kingdom Metazoa; phylum Chordata; class Lepidosauria; order Squamata; family Phrynosomatidae; genus Sceloporus; species Sceloporus undulatus. The sequence continues at coordinate 2,602 of NW_024807074.1, read as the reverse complement.
CTAAGAAGGATGGACAAAATGGCATGCAGAAGGTACTACTCCACTGCTTAGCCTCCCATGGAGCTATTTGGTCCATGGCATAAGAGTAATACCTGAGGTCATGGAATTGTGATACAGTGGTCCCTTGCCTTATCCAGGGGATGCGTTCTGGACCTTGTCCAAGGTCACCCACAGAGTTTCCATGGCTAAATGGGGATTGAAACCTAGTCTCCCAAAATCCTAGTCCAACACTCAAACCAAGACTCAAATCACATTGGATCTCTATTCTTGCAATGAACCCTTTAAATTCTGAAAAGACGACATCTGCAGGCTTGATATACTGAGTCAAAAGTACAATGCGGCAGCTAAAAACGCCAATGCAATTTTAGGCTGCATCAATAAAAGTATAGTACAGGGGTAGGCAACCTTTTTGAGCTGGGGCTGTGTTGCTGTCCCTCAGACCACTGGGGGGGGCCGAAGCCGGTGGGTGGAGCTTCCACCTTCCGGGGGCGGGGCTGCATGCTGGGGCAGAGCTTCCACCCTCTGGGGGCCAGGCCTCCTCCTCTTTGCCAGCCCCTGACGGGGCCCCAGGCCCTGTCAGAGGCCGGGAAAGAGCCGGCGGGGGGCCACCAGCACTGGAGGCCTCCCCTTCTTTGCCGGCCCCTGACGAGGCCCCATGCCCCATCAGAGACTGGCAAAAAAGCCAGCGGGGGACGCCAGTGCTGGAAGCCTCCTCCTCTTTGCCGGCCCCTTTTGGGGCCCCAGGCCCCGTCAGAGGCCGGCAAAAAAGCCGGCGGAGGACACCAGCGCTGGAGGCCTCCCCCTCTTTGCCACTGGAGCTCTCCTGGGGGGCCCCAGCGATGGCATCGGGCCTCCTAGAGGCCGCTGCCCATAGCGGTGAAGTCTCGCGCAATCTTTTCTGTGGTCGCGCGAGACTTCACCGGTATGGGCGATGCCATTTTCCACCCAAAATGGCGGTGAAGTCTCGTGCGACCTCAGGGAAGGTTGTGGCGAGACTTTGCCGCCATTTTGGGGGAAAATGGCAGCGCCCATAGCGTCAAAAAGCCGCAATCAGTGGTGGTTGTGGTGGGAGCTGCGGCTGCCGCAGGCCGGCAGAAAAGCCTCCGCGGGCTGGATCCGGCCCGCGGGCTGCAAGTTGCTGACCCATGGTATAGTGTCTAGATCAAGGGAAGCCATAGTGCCACTCTATTCTGCTTTGTTCAGGCCCCACCTGGAATACTGTGTCCAGTTCTGCGCCCCACAATTCAAAAAGGATATTAAGAAACTGGAGCATGTCCAAAGGAGGGCGACTAAAAGGGTTAAGAGTATGGAAACCATGCCCTATGGGGAACGACTTAAGGAGGTGAAGATGTTTAGCTTGGAGAAGAGAAGGTTAAGGGGTGATATGATGTGTGGAGGAAGCAAATCTGTTTTCTTCTGCTCCAGAGAACAGGACCCGGAACAATAGATGCAAGACACAGGAAAAGAGATTCCACCTCAACATTAGGAGGAACCTTCTGACAGTAAGGGCTGTTCGACAGTAGAAGACCCTCCCTCAGAGAGTGGTGGAGTATCCTTCTTTGGAGGCATTTAAACAGAGACTGGATGGCCATCTGTCAGGGATGCTTTGATTGAGAGTTCCTTCATGGCAGGGGGTTGGACTGGATGGCCCTTGTGGTCTCTTCCAACTCTATAGGTCTATGGTTCTATGGATTCATCCAATGGGGGTAGATTTATAAGACACGGTCCAATTGGCTTGAACGGGGTCATACGGCCCTTCCTCAAACTCCCTTCACCAGACTTGACCAATAACAACTGATTTTGGATCTTTCAGGTTCACATAAGAGATTATCACACCGGTAAATTGGCCAGCCTGAGGCTGAACGTTCAGGCAGGGCTCAGGCCAGCCAATTTGCTGGTGTGATTCTCTCCATTGTCACAGCAGCCGCACACAGGACAGAGGCAAGGATCCCAGCCTTCACTGCGGAGAGCCTCTCTTCTCCCTGGACAAGGGCACACACACACAACCTCCGGGTTTCCTCACATCCACACGCTCACCTGAGACAGGCAAGAGAGAGAGAGATACATACTCTCTTTATTTGTATCCAGTCAACAATACTCCCAGAATCGCATATTCAGTCAAAAGAAAAAAGAAACCAAAAGCATCCCCTTTCACCACCGGCTTTGGTAGAGAGCACAAAAACGGTGCTGCCAAACTGGGAGAGGAACTGGGAGAGGGGAAGGGAATGTCCCCCGACCGTCTGGTTCGAGAGGGGAGGCATGTTCCGCCTGCTGCCCACCCTCTGACCTTTATCCCTCCCCTGAACTTGACCCGATCATGATCGGAGCCCATGTTAACATTTGCTTGCACCGGGTTTTACAAAAAGAAACAGTAAATACCCCCACTTTCAGATAACTCACGCTGAAGCCGATTTGCCCCAGATCAGGTGTGCAAAACCCTGATCTGGGTGTGCATAAACCGGCGCCAGTGGGAATATCCCACTTTTAATTCAGTTTGGGAGTCAGGGTAAAAGGTAGTCTGAACGGCCCCCAGGTTTAAGACTGAACGTTCAGGAGGTTTAATCCAGACACAAAATAGACACTCCTGGTCAATCAAAAAGAG
>NW_024807073.1:0-3770 GCF_019175285.1 Sceloporus undulatus | reverse complement strand
TTCCTAATGTGCCAGTCTCCTTTATGCCTATGCCTCTGAAAGTAATACTGTAGTGGAATAACTGCAGATTTACCAGTTACTAACACCAGTAACTGCTAATACTATAAACTCATAAAATGTCTAAAGACAAAGCAATTCTGTCAGGACATGAAGAAAAACACTTCTCAGATTTCAAGATGGCAGCTGTGGCCAAGTACATCTTTGACTAATTTTGGCTATTGAGTCCACTGTGCCCTATCTTCTTTGGCCAGTCTCCATACAGTGGGACCACCATATCAGCGGGATAGTAATCCATGAATTGGACTATCCGCAGATTGCCACAACCTATATTATTCATTGGTGGCACATGTACAGTACATGGGTGAGCTGACTTGGGCACATGGATGTTGCTGGCCATTGAATGATATGGGGCTTGAATGTCCATGTGTTTTCTTATCCTCGGGGCCAGAGAACTGAACCTTGGTGATAGGAAGGATGTACTATACTATCATCTCTTACTTCGGTACCTTAAATAGTCTCCTCCAAAGTTAATAGACAGCAAAAGATAATTACAAAAAAATACCCCAAACCCGTTCATAAATAGCAATGTCATCTGATTGTCTCCTAACACAAATAAAATTTACTTGTTACTCCACTTTTTCACCAGAAAAAAAATTACTCGAGGATGATTTTTAAAAAAACAAATTTTCCTTACTTGGTATTCTGAGGATGGTTTATACTGGCTGCAAATGAGCAGAAAAGAGATTGCTTATTGACAGGCTACTACAGTGTCCCCTATGTGCACCAAAACAGAGGAGCTTATCGCTCAGGATTTTAAACCGGCTCCAGCCTCCTGGTCTGGAGCCGGGACACGGGATGGAGGTGGGGATTATCACTCACTAAATCGCTGCCAAACCACCAGCTGCCATTAGGCTGGGTCCCAGCCGGGTCCCAGCCGTGCTCCGCCAGCACTTTTTAGAAGTCAGAAAGCTTTTTGACTTCTAAAAAGTACTGGTGCGGTGTGGCTTGGACCCGGGCTGATGACAGCTGGCAATTCAGCAGCGATTTAGTGAGCGATAATCCCTGCCTCCATCCTGCGTCCGGCTCCAACCCGGGAGGCTGGAGCTGGTTGAAAATTCTGAGCAATAAGCTTCTGAACTAAGCCAAAGACACACTCCCTATTTTGCCGTTCTTCCTGAATAGGTTTGTACTGGCTTATAGTTAGTTGGCTTCTGGTCCCAATGCAAAATGCTAAGAAGGTCCTAAATAGTTTGCTTAATAAGTCGTCTTCCATTCCATATCATTCAGTTCCTTAAAATATGGGTGAAGTCTTGTTCCATGCTGTCCTCCTTGTGCTTTGATTATTAGGGGAGGCACTGGGAGAGACTTTGTTAAATTCATAGACACACAGTTTTAGCCAGACCTTTCTAATTGCTCCATCCTCTTCTAAAGTGGCAGTCATGTAAGGTAAAAGGGTGGCCCCCTCTCCTCACACATTTCAAAGCAATCCATGGTGGTACTGATGACTGCATTGCAAAGAAGAATTTGCTTCTTGTGGTATTGACAGTTTAGAATTCAGTATCTTAGGATCAGACTTCGACAATCATGTTCCCTTCTCTACAAGTGGGGATTTTTCTTAAAAAATTTTTTCCTGGTACTGAATTCTGGATTTTATTTGAAATATGACTTGATGATTCTCCTACTTTTAGAGTTTTTCCCCCAGTACATAATTTGTTTTGTGGTCTAATGTATAGCTCTCTGTGTTTTATACGGCATATCTCAAGTTGCATTTTAAAAAAAAAGAGGAGCGTCACATAACAGTATGAAACTTCAAATGCAACTGTGTTTTCACAGAGAAAACATCCTGCAAACATCCCAAGCAGCCTCTTTCATTCTCTTACCAAATACTGTGTCACATATGCAAAAAGGTCTTGTAGCACCTTTGAGACTAACTGAAAGAAATTGGTAGCATGAGTTACTTCCTCAGATGCATGCATCTATGAAATCTCTTCTGATTCTATGAAATCTATGAAAGCTCATGCTACCAACTTATAGTTACGTATGACCTTATCACACATGAAATTGGATCTCCAATCCAAAGCCATTCCAAAGGGAAAGGGAAGCCGAATCAATTTGAATCCAAGGCAATTCACGTGATTAATTATCTCACGTGAAGAGCAAAATTGTGGTCATTCCTGAGGCAAAGCGGAGCGAGTGCAAAACAAATGATCACACCAGACGGATTCAACGATTCAAATGCTCAGTGGGGCTCTGAATGCTGTCATCCTTCCCTGCTTCCTCTGTTTGCCCCCTCCTTAGCTGTCATCCTTCCCTGCTTCCTCCGTTTGCCCCTTGCTTAGCTGTCATCCTTCCCTGCTACCTCCGCTTGCCCCCTCCTTAGCACCAGGATGCAGGGGGCCAGAGGGGGCGAGATTGGGGTGAAATAGGAGGAGAAGGAGGAGGAAGCACCTGGATGCAGGGGGCCAGTGGGGCAAGATCGGAGTAAAGGAGGACGAGGAGGAGGAGGCAGAAGCAAAGTGATATTCCACACCAGACCATTTCAGATTGAAATCAAAGTGAGCTTGGAAACAGTTTTTGTGAATTTGCTTGTTACCGAATTCCAGAGTGAGCTTGGATTGATTTAGGATCGGCCTCAGAACGATTCCCCATAGAAAGCAATCATGTGTGATAATCTATCATGTTATAACATGAATTCGCATGGTTAGACCTGGAGTGGCTTCGGATTGGAGTTGCAAAACCCGTCATGTGATAAGGGCCATAGTTACATAGTTATAGTTACATTGTTAGCTCAACATATGTAAATATAAGGCTTCTCTTCTGCAACCAGCATAAAATCTCCTGTTGCTATATAACACATATCAGTATTTCTTAAGTTATCTGATGCGGGGGACCAGAAGGATTTTGTTTCCCCTTTTGCCAGGGACTGTAACCATATCTGGGCTTATTTACTACAACTGTTTCTTTCTTTCTTGTGGACCAGCAGTACATGGATCATGACAAATGTAACTTTGTGATATTACAAGAGACAGTTTATGAGCACTTTGCATAAGTAATTTGTGCTAAATATAGAAAGAAATCTGGAGGATTGTTTTTGTATGAGATTGGACTGCATATATACAAAAACCTGTTGAGACTACTTTTCCAGAGAATATACAGTTGTCCCTCCATATTCGCTAGGGTTAGGGGAACAAGACCCCCGTGAATATGAAAAAACTGCAAATAACAAAAACACTGTTTTTACCTGAGAGGACACCTCTCTAGGAATCTCTAGGTCCTCCAGTGCAACTCTGTGGTCAATGTCCAACATACGCTGACCATAGAATGACACTGGAGTAGCTACAAATGGTCTTTCGGTGAAACTTTTAGTTAAAGTTGACCACAGATTTGCACTAGAGGACCTAGACAGTCCTAGAGATATCTTATTAATGAAATCCGTGAATAATGAAATCCGCAAATATCAAATCCTCAAATATGGAGGGATGACTGTACTACTCAAATTGTACATCTATAAACATCTTAGAAAAAAATGGAACAGAGGCATGCTATCACATAGCCAAAATCTCCAGAGATGTTCAAGAGGTATTTTTGGTTTGTACACAAGTGTGCTTGTATACCTCTGTCATTTTTGTTTTAGCTCCCCCCTTATGGTTTGAACACTTATTCTCAGTTTGATCCTGATTTCCATGTATATTAAATGCATGAACAAACAACTTCCCAAGATCTTCTTCTGATTTCCTTTGTTCTTCAGAAAAGCACTGAACTGTGTGACA
>NW_024807072.1:0-3770 GCF_019175285.1 Sceloporus undulatus | reverse complement strand
ATTATTATTATTATTATTATTATTATTATTATTATTATTATTATTAACCTTTATTTATAAAGCGCTGTAAATTTACACAGCGCTGTACATACAATCTTTTTAATTGGACGGTTCCCTGGCCTCAGGCTTACAATCTAAAAAGACATGACACAAAAGGGGAAAGGAGAGGTGGTGGGGAAGGGGCCTCTCTAGTACGGTAATACATATAAAATACATAGCAATACAGGAAATGATTCAATAAAACAGGCAAGAAAAGAACATCAAATAGCAAGTGACCATTATGCAATGCCTGGGAACGCTGCCCTGAACAGAATGGTCTTCAACTCCGTTTTGAAGCTGGTTAAAGAAGTGATGGCTCTTGCTTGCGGGGGAAGAAGGTTCCAGGAATGAGGGGCAGCGAGTGAAAAGGGGCGAATCCGAGATGGGGCAGAGGAAATCCTGGGCTGAGACAGCAGACCTTGACTACCAGAACAGAGGGCCCTAGTGGGAAGGTGAGGAGAAAGAAGGTCTGATAAGTAAGGAGGGGCCAGTCCATGGAGGGCTTTAAACATCAACAGCAGAAGCTTATACTGAATGCGGAAAGGGAGGGGGAGCCAGTGAAGGGATGCCAACCCAGGAGAGATGTGGTCATAGCGGTGGGTGGAAGTGATAATGCGTGCAGCTGAATGCTGAACAGAGATTAAAGGACGTAGGTGAGAAAGAGGAAGCCCAGCCAGGAGGACGTTACAGTAATCGAGTCGTGAGATCACTAGGGCATGGACCAGGATCTTGGCAGTATTGGCTGAGAGATATGGTTGGATTTTGGCAATATTGTACAAAAAGAATCTACAACCCTTGGCTGTGGTCTGGATCTGAGGGATACACGACAGAGAAGAATCAAAGATAAAACCAAGACTGCGGGCTTGCTGGACTGGTTGAATAGAAATGTTGTCCACAAAGACAGAAAAGGAGTGTTGAAGGGTGGGCTTAGGAGGAAAGACAAGAAGCTCCGTCTTGGACATGTTGAGCTTCAAATGCCGATTGCGCATCCACTGCGAGACAGCTGTGAGGCAAGACGAAACTTGCTGTTCAAGCCTTGGAGAAAGGTCAGGGGTGGAAAGATATAACTGGGTGTCATTGGCATACAGATGGTAGGAAAAGCCAAAAGTGCTAATGAGTTTTCCTAAGGACAGTGTGTAGAGAGAAAACAGAAGGGGACCCAGAACAGAGCCCTGGGGAACTCCAACAGATAAGGGAACAGGAGATGAAGTCTGACCACCAGTGACCACTGCAAAAGATCTGCCAGACAAGTAAGATCTAAACCAGTCAAGAACAGAGTCTGAGAACCCAAGGTCAGAAAGTATATTCACTAGAAGACAGTGATCAACGGTGTCAAAGGCTGCAGACAAATCAAGAAGGATGAGAACAGAGTAAAGGCCATTAGCCTTGGCCTGTAAAAGGTCATTCGAGATCTTAGTGAGAGCTGTCTCTGTAGAATGCCTTGGGTGGAAACCAGACTGAAAGGGATCGAGGATGGAGTTGGCTTCTTGAAACTCAAGACAGCGTGAATAAACAACCCGTTCCAAAACCTTAGAAAGAAAGGGGAGAAGAGAAATCGGACGATAGCTAGACAAGGAGGAGGGGTCAAGAGAAGGTTTTTTCAGAATTGGGGAAATGAGAGCATGTTTGAAGTCCGACGGGAAGGAGCCTGTAGAGAGAGAGAGATTGAAGATATGGAGAAGCGAGGGCAGAAAGGAGGGAGCTTTAGAGATTAGAAGAGGAGTAGGAATTTATTAGTACACAAAACAGAGGGTTGTGTACATACAGTATACTGAGGTCACTCAAAGCAAGATTATTTTGCTATCCTAAATCTCAAAGTTTATCCTGTCCTGCAGAAAGACATTTGGTCTCCTTGACCTTCCTATGATACGTTCATTTCAAAGATTCAACTTACCTTTGGGAGAAAGGAAATGCTAGATTTCTCAATCAAACATTTACAGGATGTTCAAAACAAAGACATCTCTCTGGTTTCTTCTGGGGTGATTAAGCACCCCAATGTCAAATATTTTTTAACAATTATTAGTTGTTATAAGTAAAATTGTCACATGTATTAACCAATAATTGTAATTTTTAAAAACAAAACTTTAGGTATACACGAGACACCATGGTTGTATTTGAAATCTGCTGGCAGTACAACATCACCCTCTACTGCTTATCTGGTTAAACTACTAGCAGAATCTAAGATGTAGATTGTCTTGAAGTTTAGTGAATGTATCCACCAGTTGAAATTATGCAGATACTGATTTTCTTGGTTGCTAATATGATGTCATTCATTCAGAAGGGATATAAAATCTCTAGAAATACTGAGAGTTTCCAGTTCTTTTTGTTTTGGTTTTACTTGCATATTCCCAAATTTGCATTCAAATGCTTTCTTGAAATATCCTGGGTTTCTCTCTTTCTATCCCCCCTTATGTTTTCCTTCTGCCTCTCACTGATCACGTCACATCACGACTCATGCAACATTTCACACATTTATTTTCACCAATTTCCTCTTAACATTTTTTATTATTATGCATGAGTTACAGCCAAAATGCTTACATTCAGATCATTCTGTTTTGGTGCAAACATTCCTCTTTCCTTCACTTGATTTCTGTTGAATCTGCATACTGGAAGCAATAGCTGTGTATACTGGTCACAGCCATCTTAGCTAGTTCCAAAATAATATAAACAGACAGCCAAGAAGGAAAGCCAGCCTGGTGTTCTGATTTGAGAGTTGGACTAGGACTCTCCTCGCTTGGCCATGGAAACTCTCTTACCCTCAGAGGAAGGCAAAGCCAACCCTGTTGGCAAGAAAACTCTGTGATATGTTCATCTTAGGGACCCCATAAGTCAGAAGCAATTTGTTAAAGTATGGAATTAACAAGATGTAGTAAAGGTCACAAACTTTTAAAAAAGGGATTAGACAGAGTCATGTCAGATAAAGCCAATAATGGCTACCACTCATGAGAGCTATGATTTGGCCCTAGCATGAGACACATGCCTCTCAACACCAACTGCTATGGGAGGGTACTATTGCCTTCATGCCCTCTTGTGGGAGTCCCTCATATCTAAACAGAATGCTAGATTAGCTGGACCTTTGTTAAGGCGGATATTTGGGTCGTTATGTTTATCCAATTTTCTACTGAAAGCATAATCTTTGCTTGGTCGTAACAGAGGTTCAAGAATTCCATCTTAAAAGAGATTTCCAAAGCTGACAACCTTCATTCCCTCTCCCCACCTTTCTACTTTATGTTGAAACACACTTAACACAGGTATCTCACTGAAAGCTGACCACAGCCAATTCAAGCCAGTCCACACATCAGTCACCAAGACTGATTCTAAGGCCCAATACAAGACTGATTCTAAGGCCTGATACAACCACATGCTCCCAAGCCCTAGTAAGTGTGGGCGGCACCATTTTTGAGTGGCACCATGCACATGGGGGCCATGTGGATGACGTGTGGGTGTCTGAATGCCCAAGCGTCTCCAACAGGAAGCAGCCCTTATGACTCCGCAAAAAAGAAGCCACTATAGGTGGCCTCTTTTTTACTGTGCTAATGCACCGCATGTTTTGGGTGCTGCAGTGCAACTGCACAGTACAAAGGGCCAGCATTTCCCTGTGAGTCTGTACCATGCTTTATTAACTATAATGGGCTGGACCCAAGGGCTCTCTTTGTCTGATAGAATGAGTTGTTCTTAAAAGATGCTCCTTTAATCATCAGAAGGAATCTACCAACAGGGAAGTCTCTTTC
>NW_024807071.1:0-3770 GCF_019175285.1 Sceloporus undulatus | reverse complement strand
GTACTGTATTCTTTTCTTTGGATGTTTTGTGAAGCCACTCTCTGATTGTCCCAGTTCTGGGGAAAGGGCGGGGTACTCAGTAACATCATAAGAATAGAAGGAGGAGGAGGAGACCAAAGTCTTAAAAGGGGGCCAGTGACACTCTCTCAGCCTCAGAGGCTGGCCCTCCTTTGATTTCCCTCTAAGTCAATGAAGAGGAGGGAGTGGGTTGGGGGGGCACTGGAATCCAATGTGGAGCCTAGTTGGGGGGAAGCAATGGGGAGCTGTTCCCCTCTTTGTCCTACCCTCAGTTTGGGGGGAATTTGGGGGCAAAGGGAGGGGGCTGGGGAGGAGGGGGTTATGTCCCCCTCCCCGGGAGGGTTTTGGGGCAGGGGCCCACTTGCCTCTTGAAGTCCCTCATGAGCCTCCTCCTGGCCGGAGTGGACATGATGCTCTTCTGCCTCGCCCTCTCTTCTGAGGGAAAATAATCCCTGCCCCGAAAGTCTCAGCACCGCCGCGGACGCCCCCCGCGCGCCCTCGCCGCCTCCGCCGCCGCTCCTTCACAAACAACTCCGCAATGGCGTCTCCCTCCGCCAGTGGGAGGGAAGCAGGCAAGCAGCCTCCCTCCGCGGCGGCGGCGGGGGCGGCACCACTGCGCCTGCTCCGGAGGGGGAACCGCAGGGACGTACCACTCTGGGAGATGGGGGGGGCTGCTGTGAGGGCTTCTCTGCTTCCCTGTCCTCCTGTCAGGGCAGGTCGCTCGGGAAGAGCCAGGGCTGTAATTTACACGGAGGGGGCTCCATTTCCATACACCAAAGGATTATGCATTTGAATTGGCATCCTCACATAACAATGACATATCTATCTATCTATCTATCTAATCTATCTATCTGTACCTGACTTCCACGCCACCAAATGGTTTATTGCTCATACAAATCTTTAGTGATTATTCATTGGAGCTTACACATGAGTCTTAAATGCAAATAGAGTTGCTGATAGGCCAGCAGTGGGAATCATGTGGTCTTCCAAACTCTGTTGGACTGTAACTCTCAGTATTCCTGACTCTTGGTGTTGCTGGCTGGGGCTGCTGGGAGTTGCAGTCCAGTAACATCTGGAGCGCTGCACAGTTCCCATTCCTGATGAAGCCCACCACCTATAGGCCCATTCACACAGAAGAACTGAACCAAGCGACGTATTGGCTTGTAGGCAGGCAAAATGGGACAAGTTGCTGATTTGGAGTGCTGTGAAATGGCAGGAAATTATACTTGTCATATATTCTACTGCCAGAAAGGAAGAAAAGTGCATGTAGGATTCTGAGTATGTGAATGACTAGATGAGTCCAGAGTGTGCTTTTTAGTGCTCTGGTTCAAGCAGTGAAATGTCTTCAGGAATGTCATAATCTACATTCTGTTCAAGTCATAACATTATTAGAAGCAGGATTTTAGCATCACATTTTAAAGGTGCAATCAAACATTTTATTGATACCTGCCTTTTGTCCAAGACTAGGACCCAAGGAAGTTTACAGATAAAAGGAAATAGAAGTAAAATCATATGTAGCTAAAACTGACTAAATAAATAAAGAAGGTGCAGTCCTATGCTCAGTTACATCATGCTTCTTTTAACACAGTGGAACTTCTAGGTAAACATGCATAGTACCATGTTATGCAACTCCTAAAAATTAACAGTTTTAGTTCATTTTAAAAACTTCAATCAACAAAAGTAAGCATACCTTTCTTTTTAGGATGTAATCTAATAAGAGCTTTAGTGCTATATTGCATTATTTATTCTTTTTCACATATGATTATTCTGGAGTAAATTCTTAATAAAGTCTCCTCTCAAAATAGTTAAAGAGTTCCATATATTTGATATATAGTTTTCTGCTGCCATCTTTTTGTTAAGTCATTTACTGGTAGATACATTTTCTTTGCTTTATAATTTTAATACTGAGGCAATTGTCTGTTCATATACTGTAGTTAGAAAATAACTGAACTGGATTTATTATTTCAGGTAGTGAACACTTTACTGTGAAAGCATTTTCTATTGATGACATCCTGTCATTCTTTATTTTGCCATGATTTGCTTAGTAAGTTTTTAAACAGGAATGTTGTTATTTGAAGAAGCGACCTTATTCCTTGAAAGGAATTGAAAACATTGTAATGACAGTGATTTTATTTTCTGATTATGTCAGTTATTTCACATAATTGCTTGTTCATCAGTCATTGCTTTCTCATTAGAGAAGTGATAGCATCTGATTATGGTTCAGATTCATTCCAAGGTATCAAATTCTGTCCAGTGCTTGTAAAAAACATTGATTTCCACTTACAGTACTTATTATTATTATTATTATTATTATTATTATTATTATTATTTATGGTATTTATACCCCACCCTTCAGCCCTAATGGCTATCAGAGCGGCTTACAATTGGGGTTTTATATCTCTATCCTGAACACATTATTTGAAAGAAAATCACATATGTCATGCTGCAAATCCATTTAACTCAGCCTGGAGGTAAAAGGTTTCTAGAAGAAAGGTGTGTTGCAAGAAATGTTGAGCAAGGCAGGAGTGGTGATGGTGGTGGAATACAGGAGAGAAGGTATAGGAAGCAGATGAAGAAGTGGCAACATTTAAATTAATTCTAAGAATGGGACAAATTAATCCTAAATTCAGTTACAGTGGCTTGTGTTAACTGGGGATTACATTCTAAACGGTTTATCATAGTTTTTTACAGAAACAATGTCCAAAAGATTGTGAGACAACCCAGAGGAATCAATAAAGGTCACCAGGCCTTAACAGATGGTTGGGACTGTGGGGTGCTGAACTGGAAGGTTTTTAAGGGTCAGTATATAATTTTATTTTTATTGCTTCAATCCTTTTTAGTATTCTTAACTGTTTATTTTTAATTGCATTTTATTCTTTGAATGAGTGAAGTGTTTTCATACTGTACTAGCTTAGTTCTATTTTAATGCTCACTTTTGATGGCTTTTAATTGTATTTTCTTTTAATTTGTAAACTGCTTTGTGTCCCAATTTTTGGGGGGAAAGGAAGATAATAATAATAATAGTAGTAGTAGTAGTAGTGATGTTTTCTTAGGGAAATAAAAGAGGTGGGAAGGAATATATAATAATCAAGGAACTAGGGCTAAATGCCTAGTTTCCCAAGTCAAAGGGAAGTATAGAGACCAAATACTATTATTCAAATGCAAAGCTTTTTACCATATAGGGAATGTTTTCTAATATTAATTGTCGATAACAACAAAGCTATGATTGAAGTCTTACTGGACTGGCACTGGCTGGAAGAAAAGAAATTCTAGTCTCCAAGAATAGGTTAGCAGCAAAACCAGAAATACAGAAATTAGTCTCTCTGGCTTGCTTATCTGTCATCACCATCACAGTGGTAATTTGGGAGATGTGTCTACTCAAGGTGAAGTGAGGAGATTCCTGATTAAGCTGACAATGGGTATTACTGCAGAGTAGGGAACAGCCTATTGAGCTAAGCCACCTTCAGCTGTGTCTTTTGGTAACAGTGGAGCAATGCTCCACTGATGTGTGGGTATGTGTCTTCAAGTTGCCTCTCAACATATGATGAACCTATAAATTTCATAGGGTTTTCTTAGCAAGGAATACTCAGACGTGGTTTTGCCAGTTCCTATCTCTGAAATGTAGCCTACAGGACCTGGTATTAATTGGTGGCCTCTCATCCAAGTACGAAGCCCTCCCTCCATAACTGTCATCTTTCGGCCGTTGAGGGAGAGAGCAGGCCGGCCCAGCGTCATCAGGGGCTGGCCTGAAG
>NW_024807070.1:0-3770 GCF_019175285.1 Sceloporus undulatus | reverse complement strand
TGTGATGATGGAGAATTATGAAAATGTGGCCTTTGTGGGTAAGGAACCTGAATCCATTGCCCTTCCTGTGAAGACTGAGGGCCCTTTCATCATTCACTGTCAGAGTGCTTGGTTTCCACTTTAGAATTATAGAATCAAAGCAACTTCCTGACAGTAAGGGCTGTTTGATAGTGGAACACATTCTTTCCTCGGAGTGTAGTGGACTCTCCCTCCTTGGAGGTCTTTAAACAGAGACTGGATAGCCATCTTTCGGGGATGCTTTGATTGAGAGTTCCTGCATGGCAGGGGGTTGGACTCAATGGCCATTGTGGTCTCTTCCAACTCTACGATTCTATGATTCTATGATCGGTTATGAGTAATATGTATGAAGGAAAGAAAGGGGAACACAAAACCTGCTTTTTCCCTAATGTTTCTTTTCCATCCTGAGCTTGCTTAGCTCCATGATTGATTCAAGAGGCCCTTTGTTACCCAAAATGCTGGAGTCTGGAGAGGACACCCGCAAGTGCTATGCTTTTAAGGGAATTTGGTACTTAGCTCAATAGAACGAGATAGTTTTACTGGGGCAACAGTGACCTCTGGATCCAGCCCAGCATTTGCTGGTCCTGAATCAAATAGTAAGTCAGAGGCATTTGAAATAGGTTTTTGTGTTTTATTTAGGGGAATCAAAATACACAGACACACATACTATATATATGTGTGTTCATGCGCACACACAAGATCTAGGTAACAAAGGTGGGAGTGGGGAATAGATGTCAGGCTTTGTTAGGTATCTATTACCTATCCAGAGCTTTATTCCAATTGTTGAGGATTTGGAATGGGGAGAGGTCAGTAGTTCCTGCGACAATTGGGGTTGGTGAGTGCATTGAGGTGCTTAGCCAAGAAAATGAACAGAGGCGGGATACAGACCGCCGCTTTGCGGCGTTCTCCCGCCGGTGCCATTTGCTCCGTGCGGGAGCCGCAGCAGCCAAACCGTGCGACTCCCGCGCGGAGCAAAAAAGAAGCTCCATTTTGGAGCTTCTTTTTGCGGTGCCTCTATGATGTCGTGAGGCGCCGCTGGCGCATTCGCGACGTCATAGGCGCCATGACACGTCTGGACGCTATGCGTCCAGTACATAAAGATGGCGGCGCCCATGTGGAAGGGGCGCCGCCATCTTGTACGTATTGTATACGTACTAGGGTTAGGGGGGTGCGGAAGCACTGCCCCTTCCTAACCCTAGTACGTATACAATATGGCGGTTTGTATCCCGCCAGAGTGTATGTCTGTAACTGGACTGACCCTGAAGAACAGCAAGTTGGGCCCGATATTTATACTGAAATTGGTGCTTGGGGCAGAAACGGAGGGTTCGGAAAGGTTTATATCTCTTTAGAATATTTCCTGGGTGGGGAAAGAATGGTGTGAAACCGAATTGAATGCAGTGGGTGTTTGATGCAAATACCTCAGACAAAAGGGATTACCACACCGCCTCTCAGGTCCTTGTTGGCTCTGAATTTAGATCGCGTTCACAATCCAAGGTACACTACAATCTGAGAGTGACTCTCTCAGATGCAGCTAAACAATAACATGGCAGAGTATGGAAGCAAATATCTAGATATAGGTATTGGCAATACACAGACCACTTTCCCCACTTAAAAATAAGTCACAGACACAGTAGATTTCACTCAATTCTTGGAGGTTCTTTATCTTGAGTTACAAAATAATACAAATGAATAAATGAATAATTTATTACGGCACATGGCCAGCTTAAAAAAAACAAAGTAAAAAACAAGTATTACAAAGCATCACAATAAGTAAACTGCATTCTAGCAATAAGAGTAAACATTAGTTCATAAAATGAAATCCTAAACCTTGAGGGTAAAAATTGTCCCAAATAACTTTGAGAAATATAGACTTAACACAGTAGACTGACTCTATGTCATAATTATTTCAAGACAGAATCATAGAATAATAGAGTTGGAAGAGACCGCAAGAGCCATCCAATCTAACCCCCTGCCATGCAGGAAATCCAAATCAAAGCATCCCCGGCAGATGGCCATCCAGCCTCTGCTTAAAGACCTCCAAGGAGGGAGATTCCACTACACTTCGAGGAATGAGTGTGTTCCACTGTCGGACAGCCCTTACTGTCAGGAAGTTCTTCCTAATGGTGAGGTGGAATCTCTTTTGCTGTAGCTTCCATCCATTGCTCTGGGTCCTAGTCTCTGGAGCAGCAGAAAACAAGGTTGCTCCCTCCTCAACATCACATCCCTTCAAATATTTAAACAGGGCTATCATATCACCTATTAACCTTCTCTTCTCTAGGCTAAACATCCCCAGCTCCCTAAGTCATTCCTCGTAGGGCATGGCTTCCAAACCCTTCACCATTTTAATCGCTCCCCTTTGGACATGCTCCAGTTTCTCCACGTCCTTTTTAAACTCCTCCTAATTTGGTGTCATCTGCAAATTTGCTAAGTATGCCCCCAATTCTGTCCTACAAGTCATTGATAAAGATGTTGAATAGCACTGGGCCCAGGACAGAGCCCTGTGGGACCCCACTAGTCACTTTTCTCCAGGATGAAAAGGAGCCATTGTTGAGCACCCTTTCGGTTCGGCCGGTCAACCAATTACAAATCCATGTAACAGTTTCCTTGTCTAGCATTCCCTTCATCTACCAAGTTTTTAATTTTATCAAAAAAAAAGAGATCAGATTTGTCTGGCATGACTTCTTTCTCTGAAACCCATGTTGACTTTTTGTGATTATGGCATTGCTTTCTAGATGTTCACAGACTCTCTGTTTAATGATCTGCTCTGGAATCTTTCCTGGTATGAATGTCAGACTAACTTGACGATATTTCATGGTTGTTTCTGCATCAGTTTCAAAAAACTTCTGCGACAAATAATCACAGCTGCACAATATCTGGCAACCTCAAAATTTACCTGCTCCTAATAATGCAAATATTTGCAAGCTCTCCTCTCCAACTTCCATCAACTTCACCATCTCTTGATCACACCAATCCAATCCACATCAATTCGCATGTGAGCTGTATACTATACTGGCTGTGAGTCATCTCCTGGTGCCTCACATCATGAAGCATCCTCTGCAGTTAGCTTGCATCATGCCATGTGCTCTGACTCAACACTCTATGGCAATCTCACAGGAAATGATGCCACTTTTCAATTAAAATAGTTTTACATATATTTAATGGAATATTTTTCAACAGCCTGACTATCTGCTTCTACTGATTTCCTCAAGGCAGTTCCCCTTCAATCTCTTCTTTGGTAGTTCCTATGAGTAAGGCTACAATCATTATCTGGATTTGGGGGCATCCAGAACAGGGTCATGCTCAGGTCACTCACACCACCTTTATTAATTTAATCTCAAATAGGGAGGGGTGAACGTGGGGCTAAATCTTGAGGTGACACTTTCCTCTCTTAACACTGAGATTGAGTCTTGTCTGTCATTGTCTTCCTTTACAGAAGAATTTGTCATTCATGAGAGAGTCCACACAAGAAAGTAGTCACATAAATGCCAGCACTGTGGGAAACATTTTGCTTACAAGTCAGTCCTTGTCAAGCATCTGAGAGTCCACACTGGAGAGAAGCCATACAGATGCCAGCATTGTTGGAAATGTTTTGCCTACAAGTCAGTTCTAGCCATGCATCGGAGAATTCTCACAGGAGAGAAGCCATACTTATGCCAGCATTGTGGGAAATGTTTTTATTCGAAGTCAGTCCTAGTGATACATCAGAGAGTCCACACAGGAGAGAAGCCATACTTATGCCAGCATTGTGGGAA
>NW_024807069.1:979-3771 GCF_019175285.1 Sceloporus undulatus | reverse complement strand
CATCTGTCGACGATGCTTTGATCTGGATTTCCTGCATGGCAGGGGGTTGGACTGGATGGCCCTTGCGGTCTCTTCCAACTCTATGATTCTATGATTCTATGATTCTATATATTTTTTTTTCTTTTTTTGCCTCTGCCTGAGCCCCTGAGCAGTAGATGGGCTTTGCAGGACATGCCTGCTTGATCGCCCCTCAGACAGCCCAAGGAGCAATGGGGCAGGCAAAGGGATTTGGAGAAATGGAGGCTACTTCTCTCTTTCCCAGAAGAGCTATGGGAAGACACAGGAGAGCCTGGACACCCAGGGATCTAGGTGGGGGAGGATCAAGCCTTCTCTTCTCTCTTCCCCAAAGAGTCTTTCCCCACTGAAGCCAGCTGCCTTTCCCCCTTGATCCAATTTGCCAAGCCTGGGCTTTGAATGCAGAGTCTCTCTCCACTGAAACAGTAGGTTTTATATTTGTGTGTGTGTGTATTCCAACTCTGGGCTTTGGATGCAGAGTCTCTCTCCACTGAAACAGTAGGTTTTATATTTGTGTGTGTGTGTATATATTTCTAAAGTAAATTATAAAGTAACAACTTCTTTAATTTATGAAAAAAAAACCCTCATCTGTAGTTCAAAACCCACTGTAGAAATAATACAGTTTGAGACCCTTTAATCTGCCCTGGCTCAGTACTAAGGAATTATGGGGACTGTTGTGTTTGTGAGACATTTATCCTCCTCTGCCAGAGAGTGCTGGTGCCATAATAAACTACCATTCCCAGGATTCCCTAGCAGTGAGTTATGGCAGTTAATATGGGGAGACACAGAAGAGCAAGGGGCTTAGGACGAATAGAGGCTCCTTCTAGTCTGGGGAGACACAACAGAAGAGCCTCGGATGCAGCTGATTTTCATTGGCTGCCCCCCCCAAAAAAAACCCCGGGACTTGTGACGTCTGAAGCCTAGGTGCTTGATTGACAGCTTGCAAACACAAATGGGAAAGGGGAGCAAATTAATCCACTTTAAAATAAAGCGATTTAAAATAAATGGGAACGAAAACGAATGAATCGAGGTAATTTGCCCCTTTTCGTAATGGAAACGATGGAAAAAAATCGAATTATTCCCGGAACATAATCTGAATCAGAATCATGCCAATATAATCCATTTTATCTGCCAAGTGGGAACACCCCCCAGGTACTACTACAACAACAACAAAGACCCTGTCTAGTGCACCAATGCAGCCTCTTAGGCTGTGGGAACATTCAGCAGGACTCATATCCTCCAAATGTCTTGATTTGGCAGGGACAGTCCCAATTACTCCTCTGTTGTCCCATTTTTAAAGCTGCTCTTAAAGTGTCCCAATTTCCTCTTCTCCCACTTTCCTACTTGGTCCTGAGCTCACTTCAGTTGCTACAGACTGAATTCAAAGTGGAAAAGTAGTTTGCACTCAGGTCAGACAACAAGAAGAAAAGGAGAGGATGGGGCAGAGTCTTGCCTTTCCCAACAGGCTGAGGCAGAAGCAAAGTGTTACAGCCTATTCTAGCTTGTGTGTCCTTACTTATTAATAACATTTGCCATCTTGACCACACTCTGAGGTTGGTTGGCCACACATGTCTCAGTTTTCATCTGTAAAGTGCTGGGGGCTATACAGGCCTCTATTATTATTATTATTATTATTATTATTATTTTAATATGCATGTTGTTGTGTGCCTTCAAGTTGTTCCTGATATTGGGCTGCAACTCCTATTATTTCTCACCACTGACTGTGCTAGCTAAGGCTCAACAACTCCTGGTGGGCTGCATGATTTCCAGCCCTGGTATAACAGACAGAAGTTTGAAGCCATCTTTGTATACATGTCTGCATTTCCTGAAAAGGGCTTTTCCAGGCAGTAGATATCTAGGGAAATATTGGGAAATGAGTTGGTTGGGATACCTCCATGACAGTTCTTTAGGGACTAAAATTTTTTCCCATACACTGCATACCTGGATGTTTATATCATCAATAGGGAACTTAATAGTTGTTTAGGGGAACCCCACCTATGTATATAAGTACTTTTTTACACAGGTTAATGACAATGTTACAAACAATGTTGCTAGGAAAGTCATCCATAGGCGATGGGGTTGTTTTGCAAACCTCACATCCATAAGAGTTAGAGATGGCGCCAAATGAAAACAAAGAAAAAGCGCTCAAACCACAAGAGCGCCAGTAATGAAATTGTTCAGAGATGGTCTTTCAAGATAGGGGAGGTTCGTTTTTAAAACTGCCGCCTGTGCGATGTAAGAGGCTGATCCTAGCATAGATCCTAGCATCCTTGAAAGATAGCTTAAGGTTTTGAAGCTCAGTAGCAGAAAGAATCACAGTCACTGAAATAAGAAATAACTGTAAATTACAGTTTGAAGCCCATTACCAGAAATAAGTTGCTGGAAAAGTAGCAGTTATGTAAAAATCACTGTTTGAAGCTATGTACCAGAAAGAACCAGTCACTGATAAATGAAATTCACACTTTCGAGATCAGTGCCATGGATCCATCCTATGGATTACTGGGATTTGTAGTTTGTTGTGGCACCAGAGCTTGTTGAAAGGAATGTTTCACTCACAAAACTACAGTTTCCAGAATTCCATAGCAAGGAGGCATGTGATTTAAAGTGATGCCAAACTTGATTATTTCTCTGCTGTGTTGATGCAGCCTATAGCCACAGGAAAAGTAGCATTTCTAAAACTACAATTTCCAGAATTCCATGGCAAGGAGGCATGGCATTTAAAGTGGTGCCAAACTTGATTATTTCTCTGCTGTGTTGATGCAGCCTATAGCCACAGG
>NW_024807069.1:0-969 GCF_019175285.1 Sceloporus undulatus | reverse complement strand
TAAAGTAGCAGTTGTATTATAAAGTTTTGATTAACAATGAAAGGTAAATCAAAAATTTAAAAGTAATGATAAATTAATTTATCTGATATATAGAAAAACGATACTTCTGCTGTTTGAGAAACATTTTATTAAAACATATTCTGGATGCATACATAAATGAATACTACTTTGAAGTCATGGTATCATTTTATAGTCACCTAATTATAAAAAAATTATCAGGTCGTGAAAAATTTAGGAATTAAAATATGCCACAAAGGCATCCCTTATCTCCTCCCCCAATTTCTTCTCATCATCATCACTGAGGTAACGTCGTGGGTCAATGATAAATGTTTCCAGAGAGGTGTTCCTTCCATTTAGAACCTCTCCACTGGTTTCAATAATGTTGTGCAGAATGCAACCTGCAAGAATTGCTGATGGGATGTTTTCCACGGAGAGATCGAGCCCACACTGGAGGGCACGAAATCTTGATTTCAATCTCCCAAAGCTCCTCTCCACTACACAACGCGCTTTTGACAGCCTTCTGTTGTACACCCCCTCCCTTCTGTTATGTCCCGCCTGAAAAGGGATAAGCAAAAAAGTTTAATCGGGTAACCACCGTCTCCCAGCAGAATTGGGCCAACTTGTTTTTCCGCAATTGTCACAGTCAGACACCCGGGTACATAAATTCCAGCCTTAAGTGCGTGGAAAATGGGGGAGTCTTTAAGCACGAACGTGTCGTGATTAGCTCCAGCGAACCCCGTATATAAATCTAAAACTTTTCCTTTATGGTCACATGTCGCCTGCAGAATCATGGAGTGCTGTTGTTTCCGATTGATGTACTGCGCTCCCTCATGAGCAGGTGCAATTATTGAAATGTGGCAGCCGTCTATTGCTCCAACCACCTGTGGAAATCCTAGCTCCTCAAAACCAGCCATTACCTAGGTTTGAAACATTAGAAAATATTGTGTCAATGATCGTTAAACAATTACA
>NW_024807068.1:0-3771 GCF_019175285.1 Sceloporus undulatus | reverse complement strand
TTGACTACACTTTCATGTAGGTGTCCTAGTTTTTATCTGCACCATTGTATGGCTGTAATCCTGTTGGTTCATCCCAAGAGTAGACCTATTCAACATTTTAGTAGTAAGACAACACATACTGTAGGTAAATCCTATTGATTCAATGTTTCTTCTCTGGTTGGAACTATGGATTGAATTGAGGCCCAGAGGAAAGGGGCTTAGATAGGTTTGTTGCAAAACTGCAGTGGTTTAGCTCTGTGTCTGATCTCTCCTGATCGTACAATGTCATGACTCTCCAATCCTTGCACTGTATTTCCCTCATGCAATTACTGCAAAGCATTTTTTAATTACTGGAGAATAGAGTCAAAGCAACCAATGTGAACTAACGCATGGATAGTCACACTATCTAAACATCAAGATGTGGATGAAGTGGGCACAAGTGCCAAAATAGTGCAAGTTTGCAATTACTGAATATTGTATAAACTCCTATACAAGTCTTGAAATTTTAGTCAAAAGATGGACCCCAAAAACCTAGGTCAACTTATCCATGGGTCAATGTAAATGCTATACTTTTAACTCCTATTAAAGATGGAACCATCCCCTGGTGAAAGACAAGAGTGCAATCTGTTCTGGAAGCATTGATAGGCATTGATCTGCACCTTTTTAATATATCCAAATGATAATCTCTGACCTGCATCTTGATATCAAAAGTACATCTTGATCTGAGTGGCTGTATGGCCCTAGCATGTCATCTAACAGAACAGGTGCCCACTGAAACAAGGGGAAGCTGTGAGTTTTGATATGTAAACGAATTTCCTTTCCCAGCTTTGATGAGATCATGCCAGGAGCTGCGAAGATGCTATCAGGTGTCTTAAGGAAATGTCTTTGTGATTGAGGGGGAGCCATTTGAATCAAAGGAATGGCATTTGCATAGCCATTTGGGTCCCTACTCTGGCAGAAACATTTGGCGAGATCAAAACATGGACCTAAGATGTGAAGTACACTTCAAACAGTTTCAGACTGATTGCCTTTTGTCTAGAGACCCTGTTAAACCCTTAAAAGGTCTCATACATATAGGGATGCTGCCAGCCGCTGTCAGACACTCACTGGCCTGTCTCAGGTCATTTGCACCAACATCTATGTCAGTTTGAAGTCAGAGTCGCTCTGACCTGGTCTGCTAAGCCTTAAACATTAAGCAGACTTGCAAACCCTCACACAAACTGGACTTCCCAAGATAGAACCTCTACATCAGGTGAGTATTTCCATGAGTGAAGCCTATATCTATCCCACATCTACCACGTTATTTCCTGAGCCTTGTACGAATGCATGTGCATATGTGCCTGTGTGTTTGAATCCCTGTTTCCAGTAAAAGAGACATTGCTTGTTCTTAGAGTCTCTGCCTCATTTCTGGATTTCTAGTTCCTGGTTTACAGATCAAAGGGGCAATCCCTGAGGTGTAGTAACAGACCTCCTCTTGTAACCTTGAGCTAATTCAATTCCCCATTGATAATTTGGTCACTGTTCACTGTTACAGCATTGACCTCTCTCTGCTCTCTCTTCATCCAGCCTTTAGTGTCAGCCAAAACAGTTATGCCTGCCATAATTTTGTAGGTTCTTTGGCATTGTTTTCCTTTGCTTCATAATTTAGATTCTTTGCTGCATGTCCCTAAGTTTTATCCTCGACTTATCCAAGGGTCATATCAAAACCCATAATTTTGCCCCCAAAACCTGCCCTCTATACATGAGGTTGACTTATAGTCGAGGATACAATCACCCCTCCAGATTCACATGGGTTAGAAGCGGAGGACCCTGGTGAGTCTGAAGAGTCATGACTAATGGGAAGGGGGACTAGTGCACACAAGCGTCTCCCAACCAAAGCCTCAAGCAGCTCTAGCAAGCTGCCTGAGGTGCTGGAAGGTCAGGGCAACGTGTGCCGGCCACTGCTTCCTTTTTTTCCCGAGGCAAGAGAGGAGTCCAGAGACCTCTCTCATGCCTTTGGGGTGAAGGAAGAA
This sequence comes from Sceloporus undulatus, assembly GCF_019175285.1. Lineage (NCBI taxonomy): Eukaryota > Metazoa > Chordata > Lepidosauria > Squamata > Phrynosomatidae > Sceloporus > Sceloporus undulatus. Next base: position 1,780 of record NW_024807068.1, on the reverse strand, counting down.
GGGCATGCTGGAGGCTTCAGGAAGCTCTAGTATTCCCAAGTCCAACTGCTGTCTGCGCGCACTCTCCATCCTCAACTTTTCTGTCACTCACAGGGGAGGGCTGCACACACAAACAGCTGGGGATTTGCAAATAATCAAAGCCACGAATCCAGAGGGACGACTGTATATGATGGATAGACGGACGGACGGACAGGCAGTGCAATTGTGATAGAGAGGGCAAACATGGAGAGGAAGCCATAGTCAGCAACGCAGTGTCGAGACTGAGTGGAAATGTGTAGCACGAAATGTGTAGCGTTTCCATTTTTGCCAGAGGGGGAGCAGAACGGATCCCCCGTGAAAACAGAGGGACCACTGTAGATATGAATTATGTGGGAAGGAGATTCCAGGCATGAGGAGCAGCACAGGAGAAGGAGCGGGTTCGAGTAGTGAGGAGGAGACCCTTGGTTGAGTCAGGAGACCGGTATCATAGGATCTCAATGTGCGCGGAGGGAGAGATGAGCGCTGACAAATAAGAGGGAGCCAAGTCATGAAGGGCTTTAAAGGTCAGAAGAAGAATTTTATATCGGATTCTGAAATGACTGGGGAGCCAATGGAGAGATAACAACAAGGGGGTAGTAACATGGTTAAAGCAACAGGCGGCGAAGATGATCCTGGCCGCTGAGCGTTGCACAGAGATGAGGGGGCTAAAGTGGGAAATAGGAAGACCCCCTTGCAGTGTGTTACAATAATCCAGGCGTGATATCACCAGTGCATGCACCAACGTGTTCGCCGTCAAAAGAGAAAGAGACGATCGAATTCTGATGAGATTATCAAGAAAGAATCTGCATGACTTGACTGTAGCCTGGATCTGTGGAGTGAATGAGAATGAAGGGTCAGCTAGGAAGCCAAGACTATGGGCATCATGGACAGATTGAATAGAAATGTCATTCACAATAATTGACAAAGAACGTGGCAAAGATGGCTTGTATGGGAAGACAAGTAGCTCAGTTTTGGCCATGCTGAGCTTCAGGCGCCAGTCAACCATCCACTCAGAGACAGCAGCAAGACATGATGCCAATCCCTGCTCAACACCCGGCGAAATCCCAGGATTAGAGAAGGACAGCTGGGTGATATTGAAAGCTGTGGGAGCTAATAAGATTTCCCAGGAACAGGGCATAAAGGGAGACCAGTAAAGGACCCAGGACAGAACCTGGAGGGACTCCAGCAGCTAATGAGATGGGGGATTGATGAGTAAATTAGTACAAAAAACATTACTAAGCCTTCTGTATGGGTATAAACATGAGAGGAGGGTGAGACCATGAATTTCCACACCGGGTGACACAAACACATACGCTTAGATTGGCACGGCTACTGGGAGAGTGAGAAAGGGCATCATCTCCCTTTCTCCCTCTCCTCCTTGGCTTGGCCAAATCTGCGCTACAGAAACCATGCATGTTTGACATCACTTTAGCTGCCATAGCTCCATGCTATGGAATTCTGGGAGCTTGTGAGACATTTAGCCTTCTTTTATCAGAGAACGTTGTTGTGCTACAACAAACTACAAACCCCATGGATATGGAGCCACAGCAGTTCAAGTGCTGCCAGATACCAGCATCCCTGCCCCATATTTCTCTCTGGTTTTCCCCATTGAAAGCTGCCTTGCTACCGCTCCTCTGTCCCTGTTTTCATTCCAAACAGGATTCCCGCTCTCTCTTATGGGCTCAGCAAAGGCTTGCAAGGTATTTTGGTCTTTTCCCAGTGTCTCTGGACTCAGCACATCTCCCTTATCAGTTCTGCAGAA
>NW_024807067.1:0-3771 GCF_019175285.1 Sceloporus undulatus | reverse complement strand
CTCTTTGTATTAAACTATCTAACAATCATAGAATTTCTAACATAAACATAAAGAACAGACAATTTTGTATCTTCCAAAGCAGAGCACTCAAGAATCTTGCTGGGTAAATGAATGAATACAGCATGTCCCCTTCCCCCCATAAAGGCTTGCAAATGTCACATCATATTTAATGATGTGGAAAGGTTCCCATAGCTGGACTCCTTTGCATCCCTGCTCCACCCCACCACTCCTGAGACATCCTTTCTAATTGGTTTTCCTGAGAAAATGTTTTAAGAATTCATCAAGAATCTTCTCTAAAACTACAGACATGTGTTAATGTCTATATTTGTTAATTTCTTAATACAAATGAGAAGTGAAAACAAAATGTGAAGGCATTCTTTCATTTTAGGTTTGCCACAGATACTGTTTGTGCTCAAGGGTAAGGGAAGATCATGATAACTGGTCAGTTTGCTGGGACAGCTGTTTTCAAGGAGAGCAGGAAAATGGTGCAGCAAAATGACCATCTTTAGGATATCATTAAAAGGAAAGGGGATTGTGTAAAATTCAAATAACAAAGAGTTTTGTAGCAGCTAGACTAGACTAAAAATCTTACTGCGCTATAAGGCCCATGGACAATTGTTCATCTCATTTAATGCCTGAAGTGTTAGCCAAAGTTACAGATGGAGAAAGTGGGTGGTGTTAGCACCCCCTGCCCCGTATTTTGGGGTCCCCATATTTCATATCATGGTTTTGAGAGATCAATAACCTTGAGGAACAAGAGAAAAGGAGCATGTCCTGATGCAAGTGCACATCCAAGTAACAAGACAATCAAACCTAAATGTTTTAATTAAGTGCTCCTTCCTTCCTCCAAGTTATCTGCTTATCCTTTCACATTTTGAGAGAAAAAAAATTCCTTGCACCCAAAGCAGTAAGTCTACCACCTAATGTGTTCCCACCCAAACTTCTCTGCCCATCAAATTAAAGCCATCAACCCACTGTTGATTCCCGGGAAAAGACATCCAGCCTTTGGCCCAGTACAAAGCGGCATGCCGCCACCGATTCTAGGGTTTTGGAGAGCGCAGCACCTGCACGCTCCAGAACCCTAGTTCATGCCGGTGGTGCTATGACTGCATGGCTCCATCCACATGGGGCACGCATCCATGACACAAGCACGGCACAGCATCTGCATGTCTGGGCACCACGCTTACATCATTGACATGATATTTAGATCCTTAGGACTGGATTGTGGCTTTGGCGCCATTTCCAGACTCTTAGGACGCATGCATCATTTAAACAGCATACTTCCAAAGTGACCCAAAGCAGCTTTATTTTGGCCTGTCTGTATGGGGCCAAAGACACCAATGGCTTGGAAAAACAAGTAAAGGTTTTATGATAGGAACTCCAGTCTAAAATGGGAAAGTTACTCCAGGTGGTAATCTAATCCAGCTTCAATCTATGGAAGAGCTGGGAGAGGACAGGCAGGAAGAGAAGAGGAGCAGAGGCATCTCTAAAAGTACATCATAGAAGGATCAGGATAGGTAGAAAAGGAGGGAGGACACTTGGTGTCACTCAAACGTTCTAATTCTATTACTACTGCCCATTCTGAGCCTTCTTGACACTTTAGTGCTAAGCATTGTTTTACTTCTAATGCTAAATAATATTAAAATTATGCATGCTCTATTCTCATTGGGGAGTCAGTATTGTAAAGAGGTTTGCTCATTGGACTCTGAACTCTGAAGAACAGAGTTCAAATCCCTGCATGGCCATGGAAACCCACTGGGTAACTTTGGGGAAGTCATATGCTCTCAGCCACAGAGGAAGGCAAAGAGAAACTGCCTGTGAATACATCTTGCCAAGAAAACTCCATGATAAGTTTGCCTTACTTTTGCTGTAAGTTGAAAACAACATGAAGCACACAACAGCTCTCATTTGTATCCAGTTATTCTACTTCGAAAGGAATTCATACATGCATGCATCAATTTATGCTGCTACGAAGACCTGAACCTTGATATAAGTTTCATAAACTTGTCTTTCTGTTGAACATAAAGAGAGCCATGCTGGATGAGATCCAAAGTGCAGTATCATCCACTTGCTTATGTTTCATCAACAACTGCCTAACAGGTAAGGTGCTATATTGCTATTATGACTGCTGGTCATTGATAGCTTTTTTCTCATGATTTTCAAAAGTATGTCTAAGCTGGTGGTTGTTCCTATCTTGTGAAAGCAAATTCTATAATTTAACAGTGGGGGGGGTCAGAATTGGTTGACAGGTTGTTATTAATTTGGCCTCCTTTCAAGTCCTTAAAAGGAGAGGGCAAATTATTGTTCCCATCTATTATCAATGAAACATCCTCCAGAATACAACAGAGGCAACAGAGGTTGCCTATATGCTTCCGGGCGCAATACAAGGTGTTGGTCATTACCTATAAAGCCCTAAATGGCTTGGGCCCAGGATACCTTAAGGACCGCCTCTCTCCATACAATCCACCCTGCACACTCAGAACATCTGGGCAGCAGCTATTGAGGGTCCCAGGGGCAAGGTTAGCCTCCACCTCAAGAAGGACCTTTTCCATCTCGGCCCCAACCCTCTGGAACACGCTGCCCATAGAGCTCAGCTCGGCCACCTCCCTGGCCCAGTTTAAGAAGGAGCTCAAAACCTTCTTATTTTTATTAGCATTCCCGGATGCTGGTCCTGGTTAGCTTCCCCCTCTGGCAGCAGTGGTCGGCTGGCCAGAAATTGGTTTTAATGTAATTTTAATGATTATTGTTGTTATTATTTCTTGTGCTGTGATTGTATTTGTATTGGTATTATGTTGTGCACCGCCCTGATCATGGGAAGGGCGGTATAGAAATAAAAAATTTATTTATATTATTTATTTATTTAAATAGTATTTCTACAATCTGGAAGTGAAATTTAAATGTTGTTGATAGTTTCATTCCATTTTAATGTTGATTTTTTTCTGTTGTAAATATGGGGTGAAACGCTGGACCACCAGAGTGCCTGGAAGCTGGCCCACATGTGGGCAGCCAGGCAGCGTGAAGCTGGCTTCTGGGTATCTTGGGGTGTGTGTCATGTGCACGTCACACACCCCAAGCCAGCTGGAAGCTGGCTTTTTATGCTGGTCTATTCGAGACCTGAATTGTATTTTAATTTGTAAGTTGCCTTCAAAGTCACAGCTTTACAGTAAAGGTGGGATATTATTATTATCTCAAATTACTATTATTCATTGGTTTCATGGTAACAGTAATATCCCACTATCAGTAGTAGCAGCAGCAGTAGCATTTACTATTGTTGTGCTGAATCAGCTGTTCTGGTAGCTTTTGGGGCAATATAAGGAATATAAAACTTACTTCAAAGGAACCGGTGGCTCACTGGCTAAGATGTTGACTTTGATAATTGCAAGATCTGCAGGTCAGTAGTTCGAAACCCAGGCACCACATGACAGAGTGAGCTTCCATCACTAGTCCCAGCTTCTGGCAACCTAGCAGTTCGAAACCAGGTAAAAATGCAAGCAGATAAATAGGCACCACTTTGGTGGGAAGGTAACAGCGTTCAGTGCAGTTATGCTAGCCATATGATCACAGAGTTGTCTTTGACAATGCTGGCTCTTCGGCTTAGTAACGGAGATGAGTACCATCCTCTACAGTCAAACACAACTAGACAATTTTGTTAAAGGGGACAGCTTTACCTTTTAATACTTACCTCTCATACAGTGTGTCTGTGTAGATGGGGTGTAGATGGGGTGTAGATGGTGTGAACAGATTAGTTTGAAGCACAATATAAAACAAAAG
>NW_024807066.1:0-3771 GCF_019175285.1 Sceloporus undulatus | reverse complement strand
GGGAAGAGAGTTCCAAATCTGCAGGGCCGAGACAGAAAATGCCCTTCACGAGGATGAAGTATATCTCGTTTTAGGAACCCTTAATAATTGCTTCCCAACGGTCCTGAGAGTGCGGGGCGGATTATATGGGGAGATGCGGTCCTTCAAGTACCCTGGGCCCACGCCATTTAGGGCTTTATAGGTAATAACCAACACCTTGTATTGCGCCCGGAAGCAAATGGGCAGCCAATTAAGATCTTGGAAATAGGTGTTATGTGGCTAGTCCTGGAGCATCCAGTGACTAGCCTTGCTGCCATGTTCTGTACTAATTGAAGCTTCCGGGTTTGGTACAAGGGTTGCCACATGTAGAGCGTATTACAGAAATCCAACTGAGAGGTCACCAGAGCATGCACCACTGTTTCAAGGTCCTCCCGGCCCAGGTAGGGTCGCAGCTGGCGTATCAGCTGAAGCTGGTAACAGGTGCTCCTGACTGTCGCATCCACCTGAGATGTAAGGTGGAGCGATGAGTCCAGAAGCACCCCCAGACTGCGAACTGAGTCCTTCAGGGATAGCGTGACCCCATTCAGGACAGGTGAATAAATCTCCTTTCCTGGGCCTGGAGAACCTATCACGAGTACTTCCGTTTTCTCTGGATTCAGACTGAGTCTGTTTTCCTTCATCCAGCCCATTACCGACTCCAGACAGGCATTTAGAGGAGAGATGGACTAGGGAAGCACAGAAAGACCTGGCTAGTAATTTGCTTGCCGCTACTTCGGGCCACAGCACCAGGAACACAGGCAAAAAGGCAGACAGTGACCCAGTTCACATGGTTACATACCGGAACAACGGGCCACACTCACAACCCCCCAATAGGGAACCTGGATGTTTAGAAATGAACAACTCCTTCTGGAAAAGTAGCCACAATGGACCCACAGAAAAGTCAGAAGTCTACTAGGAGTTTAGAAATTCAGTTTGGAGGCAGCTTAGAGAACGCAGCATCGCCAAGGAAAAGATCCATGGCAGACCCCTTTTGGAGCTCCTGAAATTGGTAGAAGAAACAGGAGGTCTCCCAGGTCTCTTCCCCGAAGAGTCCAACCCCGCAGCAGCCACCGCTTCCACGAACCCCCAGAATGCAGGACACTCAGGCTAGGGATGCCTGGGATCCCTCCGCTCTCAGAGAGCAAGGGCAGACCATAGGATCCCTTGGGCCACAACCCCCACTGCCTGAACCGAGAGCCCCCCTTCCCAAAGCACCCCTAGGACAGCACCCGTTAAGGCCACATCACTCCCCATTTCTGCAGTTCTCCCCTAGGACACCCCAGTTTCTCCAGAACCCACTCCCACGCAGCCCTGCCAGCAGATTGTAGCCACCCTGAAGCCAGACAAGTGGGGCCACCCCACCGTAAATGTGAAAGTCTGTTTCCCCCATCCAAACCCAGACCAGCCCAAATGTTAGTAGACTCTGGCGCTGCAGTTAACACCATGAATCCCAAATTAGCTGCGACAGGACACAAAACCCCAGACAGCATGGAATTGGAAGGATTTGGAAAAGGAAAACACCAAGCCGCAAACTGGTCAGACATTCCCTTTCAGCTAGCACCCCTTCTTGATTTGATCAAGGCATTTGAGAATCAGGGAGAGGACGACAGGATACTTAGAGTAGGATTCCTCAGAAAGAACAGGCTCACCATAGACTTAGCCAACAGTTTCCTGTGGCAACTGGAAGAAGGTCCCCTAGTAATTTCCGCCATTCACCGCTGTGCAGCCCTTAAGGCCCCAGCTCCCATCTTCCCTATAGAAAATGACCCCTGGACCCTGGATTTCTCAGAAGTTTGGATAAAGGACAAAATGGAGTGTGGCAAAGTAAAAGGAGCATATGTGCTCATAGAAGGCAAAGATCCCCCACCCCAGAAGCAGTATAGGTACCCCCATGACGCAGAAGGAATAGCCAAAACGAAAGAAGGCTTGCTGAATTGGGATGTAGTTTTGCCCATGCAGTCCATTTGCAATTTGCCCCTATGGCCTGTATTGAAAGCAGATGGAGTCACCTGGAGAATGACTGTCGACTTTAGAGTCCTCAATGCCATCACTCCCCCAGTAGCCCCAGTAGTCACCAAGTACAATGAAATCCTGGCAGCCATTGCCGCTAGAGCCAGATACTACAGTGTGTGGGAGAACTGAGAACCTCAGGCTAATGATCCACAACCAACTTAATGTAAAACAAGGAAGTTTATTTTAAGATGCACAGCAGAAATAACCACAAGCACATCTTTGCAGAATCTGAAGGCACAAGGAAAAGTTCCCACTTTAAAACCCCACTCAGGAATCAATCAGCATGGCAACCAGCCACCTTACAGTTGAAGAACCGTTACAGTTTACCCCACGTTCCAAACCCCTTAGCAGGGCCCCATCACCAAGCCAAACCTCACCCTTAATATTCCACCTTATTTTCCCAACCCCCAACACTATACAATATTTCAACACACAGAACTATCTAGATCAATATATATATTAAACATACAACAGTGATCATATATGAGCCAAATACATTAAGTGAATATTAAATAACAGGATATGTCTAATATTATACTTGATCTTAACTGGTTCTGACAGTCTGCCCCCCTAAAGCTCTATTCCGCCCCTTTTGGCTTGTCTGGATGAGCATTATGGAACTCTTGAATCAACTTGTCAGCACTCACATGTTTACCATTTACCCACTCAGCCATGTCAATTGGGAAATGTTTCCTCTGTACCAAATATTCTAATTGGCCCCGGTTTAATCTAGAGTCCAATATTTTTATGATTTCAAAGTGCTCCTCTCCATCAATCAGCAAAGGCAGGGGCGCTGTCTCCTCTGTACTCCATTTACTTGTCAGACCAGCTGGCTCTAGTAAGCTAAAATGGACCACAGGGTGGATATGTTTATAAATCTTAGGCAACTCTAACTCAGCCGTTACTGCTGTGACTAATCTCTTAACCACAAATGGTCCAACAAATTTGGGGCCCAACTTTTTACTTGGCACTCTGCACCTCAGATTTTTGGTGGACAAGAACACCTTATCTCCCACCTTAATGTCCCAACTAGGTTTTCAATGTTGATCCGCAAATCTTTTGTAATTCAATTTCATCTGTTTTAAGGCATCTTCAATTTTCTCCCAGTTATTTCTTAACAAGGCACTCCACCTCCCCACCGACACTAGATCCTCCTTTTCAGGAGTCAACTGGGGTTTTGTCCTTGGCTCATATCCATAGACTGCTTGAAATGGTGACACTCTGTACTGGAGTGAACTGCCATTTTAAAGGCCACCTCAGCATGGGGCAACTATTCTACCCAATTGTCTTGGAGGTGGTTTACATAACACCTTAAATAGGTCTCCAAACTTTTATTGGTTCATTCCGTCTGACCGTCTGTCTCTGGGTGAAAAGCGGTGCTCAAAGCCAATTGCACCCCCAATTTCTCCTGTAAGCACCTCCAAAATTGGGAAGTGAATTGGGTTCCTCTATCTGTCACAATCTTGTCTGGCAAACAATGTAATCTGTAAACATGCTCTATTAATAAGTCTGCCAGTTTTTGTTCACTGGGCAGTCCTTTGCACCCCACGTAGTGCACCTGCTTTGTAAATAAGTCAGTTACTACCCAAATGGTGTCCTTTCCTTTGCTCTCAGGCAGGTCAGTAATAAAGTCCATTGCTATGTGTTTCCAAGGTTGGCTGGGGGTTTCCAAAGGCCACAGAAGCCCACTAGGCTTTCCCGTGAGTGACTTGGCTCGGGCACAAGTAACACAGCCTTGTA
>NW_024807065.1:0-3773 GCF_019175285.1 Sceloporus undulatus | reverse complement strand
AAAAATCCACACTGATCCTCATGGATATGATTACCTAGTATTTTCCTCAATCTATCAGCCAGGATACTAGAATATATCTTGTAGTCTACATTAGTTAATGAAATGGGCCTAAAGTTATTTAAATCCTCTTGATTGTTAGGGTTCTTGGGAATTAACACAATCAAGGCCTCTTTCCATGTCTCAGGTAGACCATGGTCTATAATATCGTTTATAGTATCTCTCAGAGGACCAACCAGTATTGCTTCCATTTTTTTATAGTATGTTGCAGAAAAGCCATCAGGTCCAGGAGATTTGTTAGCCTTTAATTTCTTAATGGCCCCAGATACCTCCTCTATAGTTACCTTATGATTAATTTTCAGTCTTTCTTCTTCATTAAGTAGTAGGGATTTTTGGTTTGTCAAATAGTCCTGTAGTTTTTTCCTGAAGTCATGGCTCTCCTCAGGTTTACTGTATAGATTCTGGAAAAAAGTCTTTGAAAAGATTCGTAATACTTCTTTGTTCTGTATATTTTTTGCCATTATAGTTAATGCACGAGATCACCTTTTTCTCTCTTTGTTTTTTAAGTAAGGCTGCTAGCAATTTTCCAGCTCTATTTCCTTGTTCAAAGGTTCTTTGCTTTGCTAATAACAATTTTCTTTTTAGTTCTTTCACATCCAATATCTTTATCTCCTGTTTGAGAGCTACAATCTTCACTTTCAGTTCTTTATCACCCTTTCGTTTCCACTCTTTTTCTATAGTCTCTAACTCTTCTTGCATCTTGACCCTTTTAACTTGTGATTCTTTTTGTTTGAAGGCGTTTAATTTGATCAGGATCCCCCTAATGACAGCTTTGCTGGCATCCCAAATAGTCTTCCTTTTCATTCCTTCCGTGTTGTTTTCCTTAAAATAATGTGTCAATGCTTCTTTTGTTTCCTTGACTGCATCTTCATTATTCAGGAGATCCTGTGGTAATTTCCATTGAGTATTTCTTTTTGGTTGCATAAGTTCCATCAGGATCAAATTATGATCAGAAACAGACGTTACTTGAGTATCCATGAATTTAACTAATGGTAATAACTCTCTGTTCGCGAAAAACATGTCGATTCTGGAAAAAGAATCATGTGTCTCAGAATAGAATGTGTAACATCTAGCGTGATCATATTTAAACCTCCATACATCCTGAATCCCATAATCCTCACACATCTGAAAAAAAGTCTTCGGGAGCTTTCCTTGGTTTTTTTTTATCTTTTTAGATTTCCCACATTTCCTGTCTAATACAGGAGACACCACAGCATTAAAATCACCCAAGAGAAGTAAATTATTGTATTGGTATTCGGACAATACATTATGAAGTTCCCTATAAAACTTCTCTCTGTTATCATTTGGTGCATATACTCCTACTGCCAAAAAAGTTAGGTTAGAAATGTTAACTTCTACAGCTATATAAGAACCATTGTCATCCTTAAAGATCTCTTTAGATGTCCATTTTTTGTTTACATAAATTGCTACACCTCTCTTTTTCTTACTTGTGGAGGAGGTATAACAAATTCCTAATTTTGGGTTTCTTAATAGTCTTTCTTCTTTCGTTTTTATCTTTGTTTCTTGAATACACACCAGATCACTTCTCATCTTCTCCAGGTAATGAAATACCATACTCCTCCAAATTCATTTTATCCATTCTCTTCACAATACAGTCCAATTCTTTCCTGATATCCCTCCTAATTTCCGCTCTCATTTCCTTCATTTCCTCTCTCAGATCCTTATTCGAATCTCTGATGTCCTCTTTCAGTTCAGTCCGAAGTTCTTTCAATTCAGCCCTTATTATCCTTAATTCTTCAAGCACTAATAGATTAGGGTCAATAGTTCTAATTTCATCCTCTAAAGAGTTTCTTCCCTGCATCATAGTCTGTGTTTGCATCTGATGGTGGTTCCTTCTTGGGCTTGCCATTACTGCTGTTTCCTCTTCTTATACGGAGGGGTGAAAGCAAAAATCTTGTCTGGTACAGGAAAAGGAGAAGGAGAAGAAGAAGAAAAGGGAAAAAAAAGGGAGAGAAAAAAAATATAGCTGCCCCCCCCCAAAAAAAAAGAGAGAGAGAGAGAGAGAGAGAGAGAGAAAAGAAACAAAAAAGAGACAAAAATAAAGAAAGAAAAAAAAAGAGAATGAAAGAACAAAAAAAAAAAGAAAAAGGGAAAAAAAAGAAAAAAGAAAAAGAAAAAAGAGAGGGAAAAAAGGTATATAACACACCACAATTCAGACCGTCATTATAATACTTCTGCTAATAACTCAATCCTATTCGTATCCTATGTAATTATAGTATCTTATATCGCTGAGTTGCTATAGAAGAATCATAGAAAAAAAGAAGAAAAAAATCACAATAATAAATACTTAAATCATACACACTTTAGAATGCTTAATTCGTTAACATTTATCTCTTAAAAATAATAAAGTCCATTATGTGGATATGACTAGTAGAGTGGATTCATAAAAGTTCATAAGAATAGCCAACCTATATACTAGTTCATTAATATTATACAGTTCTAATTTCCAAACTATGTGCTTTCCTTCTTGCGTAGAACTTCTCTAGTTTCAGTTCGCTCTCTCCACAGCGTGTCCTTAATTGCCAAAAAAATTAAGAATTTCAACACAAGAGAGAGAAGATATATCCAATAAAGTCTAGTTCAAGTTCAATTCAATTTGATTCATTCAGGACTAAAAAAGGAAAAGCAAGGGTTAAACAACCTAGTTCATCATATATATATAAATGGTCTATAGTTCAACCACTCCTGGCAAAATTACCCAAGCTGAGACTTAACAGGGTATCAGTGCAGCAGGGCAAAGCAGTGTAATATCCATATAAAAGGCAACAAAGTCGGTCACAGGGAAGTAGTTGCCAAAGAAGGAAACCTTGAATAAGCGAAACAGTATCAGCTTGAGACCAAAAGAGTAAAAATAGAGGCTTTGAAGTTGGGAAACTTTCTTGAATGCCTCTGTATACTGGGATTCATCAAAGTCAAAATGTTTCCAAACACAGCTGAGTCTTTTACAATCAATGCTGGATACTTAATTACCAACTCCTTTCCCAAACCAAGGAGTCCCTTAAAGGGCTCTTGCAGCTTTTTGTGGCTTAAAGGGTGCAGTCTGGTCAGTCTTTAGCACACCCCTCTTCTCTTACATCTCTCCTTACCATGATGTGGGTTTTTCACCCCTCTCCTCTGCTCTTTTCTCTCAAAGAGGAAGAAAAAAAAATCAGGGAAGTTTCCTTCTATATCTTCTTGCTTTAAGACAAAGGCGCCCTGTCTTTCAAACTGCAGCGCTTCAGAACAGCCACCTTTTCTTCCCCACACACTTCCCAAGCTCCGTTTTTCTTCAGGGGTGTGCTCTCTTTTCTCTCCTCTTTCTTCCCAGACTCAAACCCGCTCTAATTTCAACAAAGGCTCCTCTTATTGCAAGGGATAAAATAAAATAAATACCGCATCCTGTACAAGGTCTCTTATTGATTTCTTGAAGAAGAAAAAAACCCTGGGTGAGGGCTCTGCAAACGTCGTCTGGATAGAACGACTGCAGCGGCGGGAGACAGCAGCTCTTCGGTTCAGGGAAGGGGGTTGGGAGGATGGGCCCCTCCCCACTGCTCCTTCACTGCACCCCCAGCGAGCTGAAGGTATACCCCCTCTTCACCAAGGAGGGTAAGGACGGGTGGGTGGCATCCCCGTTCCAGCAAGCACCGTCGCTGCGGAGGAGGGAATCAGGAGCCTCCTGACTCGCGTCCTCCTCACAGAGCTAGCTCACCGGAAGC
>NW_024807064.1:0-3773 GCF_019175285.1 Sceloporus undulatus | reverse complement strand
TTGAACAAATAGGACAATGTTTTAATTTGCATATGTTGCAATAAAATAGCCTAGAATCTCAAATTGGGAGTTATAGGCTGAAGCAGGAATCTTACACAGGGAGCTATCTGAAAAGTGACCAAAATCCTATATTGTCCAGCAGAGTATTAAGTGTTTCTCAAGTGGAACTCTGTTATGGCTCCTTACTCACCACCAGCAAAACTCATGGTTTTGTGACAATAATCTTTCAAACAGCCATTCTGTGGCTGCTGGAGAGTTGAGATGGGTGTAAGAGAAGCATCTGGCTATGTACTCATAGTCAGACCTAGACTGATGACATTTTTCATGGAATTCATCTGGACCATAGTCATTGCTCTACATTTAACTATTCAAAGATATAGCCATGTTAGTTTGTACAATCAGTATGTAGAGAGATCTTGTAGTGCCTTTGAGACGAACTGAAATAAAGAAGTTAGCAGAATGAGCTTTCATAGACTTCAGCCTACTTCCTCAGATGTATATGGTGGAATTGCTATGTTGCAACTAGACACTTTTTGACCCCCTTCCATCCAGTCTCCAGCAGCACAAAAACCAAAGAAGTACAAAACAGCTGTTCAGGACAGGAGGACTACTGCAGAAAGCCAGCAGTCCTGAGTGCAGAGCTTTGGTCACTTAGGTGGTTTGATGAAAATGCCAATTTTGTAACATCCATGGAGCGAAGAGAGACATACACAGGCATAAAGTGGACTTACTGTTAACACTTATGTATGTTATTAATGTAATGCTGACCATTGTGTGTTCCTCAACCATACACTGGGGAAGAGAATAAGTATTTAAATTTAAAAGCATCAGTACATGATACTTGTTATTCTTATTTTGGGACATAATTTTTCACTAATTTACTTATCAAAGGATAGCAATAAGTAATTTTAGTGATTTATTCCCCATGTGCAAAAGTCTTCAAAATCTACACAATTTGACATCCATTCTCGACAAAATTTGCACATAGTTGTTTTGTTCAGAAAATATCTTTTTCCATAAATGGCATAATATTTCTGTGCACAAGTATTACATTTTGCATGGGAAAAGGTTACCTGTTCACAAAACTAACATGTGTGAATTTTGTGCAGAATAAATCCCAATTACAGCCTTTTCTGCACAGAAAATATTTATACACAAACATTGCCATTTTCTGCACAAACAACCATGTGCAAATTTTGTACAACATAAGAAGCATGTTTTCCAACCTTTTCAAAAAAATATTTTGAAAATATTATTTCCATCCCTTTTATTTTATTTTATTTTATTTTATTTTAATGGTTTTATTCATATACCACCTTTGTCCCAGGACAGGACCCAAGGAAGCTTGCATAACACATTAAAAGTGTTCACAAAAAGTTTTAAAACCAATTTTAAATCACCACATTAAAACGCTGATTAAAAATCATGCAAAGTTAAAACCACATAAAGCATACAATATTACAAACATTCCCTCTTTAAACATTAAAAGCTTGCTTAAATAAAAATATTTTTGTTTACTGGCAAAAGGAAATCAAGGAGGGGGCCAGCCTAGCTTCCTGTGGAAGGAAGCTCCAGAGGATGGGAGCAGCCACCGAGAAGGCTCTTTCTTGTGTCCTCACCAAGCAAGCCTGCAATGTTGGTGGGACCAAGAGAAAGGCTTCTCCTGAAGGTCTTAAAGCTCTGGCAGGTTAATATGGGGAGATAAAGCCTTTCACTGGTCTTTTACACTCAGCACCAGCCTGCTGTACTCTGCCAGCATAAAACCCAAATATTATAACAATAAGTGAGTACAAGATTCTTTAACTTCTAGCAAGTATAAAGTGCCTGGATTAAATATGCCAAGTGTAAATGTGAAGAGCCTGTCCTCCTGTGTCCAACTATGCAGTGTCTCCTGACTGTTAGGCTCCATATTTATCCTTAAGTCTCCATTCTATCAAGACATTTGGATGGGAGAAATATAGCTTCCAGGTATGTATTCACATATGATTGCTCACTGGTGACATGAGCTTGACTAGTGCAGAATGTTAATGGCTATGTTTTCTGATGTTTCTCATAGCTATTCATCATTTTTATGGTTACTTTTAAAGTCGTGGAAACATTCTCATAAATAGCCCTTCATTTGATGGCACATCAAAAAGTAACATGAATGCTACAGGACACCTACTGATCTTTATTGGGGATGTTTGATATACACATTAATACATGCACTGGAATGTAGTTCTCTTTCAGCTTTTGCCCTTCTTTGATTTTTTTACAGCACTGTGCTCCATTCAAGCAACATACTAAAATGGATTATTAAAATTCACATTAAATGTATGCTTCAAAATAATTGTCAGAAGAAATAATGCAAATATTTGTGCTTCACAGAAATGATGACTGATAGAGTAATAGCATCTGTTTTTATAATTGAACGCACACAAAAATGTCAAACTGGAAATCAAATGATGATCAACTGATAATTCATCCCTAATCTTCAATGGCCAACCTGAGAACAGAAACACA
Source organism: Sceloporus undulatus (assembly GCF_019175285.1). Lineage (NCBI taxonomy): Eukaryota > Metazoa > Chordata > Lepidosauria > Squamata > Phrynosomatidae > Sceloporus > Sceloporus undulatus. Next base: position 1,271 of record NW_024807064.1, on the reverse strand, counting down.
ATAAAGTTTTAAAATCACTTACGTTCTGGTATTAATATTAATACTGGGTGTGTGCAAATGTGTACAAAGATAAGTGTAACACACAGGAGTGTGCGGGTACCTAAGAAAAAACAAAGTATATTGTCCAAGTCTTTCCTGAATCCACAAATATATTTAACAAATGGATAATACTACACACTGCTGTTGAGCAATGTGTGCATATTTTCATCAACAATATTCAAACTGTTTTCTAAAAGTGCATAAATATCTTTGAGCTGATAAAGTCTGTAGCATTTATTAACAGTTTCTGTGTAATGAGTCTGCAAAATTATATCTAGAGAATACTTTAAAAGTCAGCCAAATAATGAGGATGACTGCCAACATTTAAGCAAATCATTACAAAGGAGGAGTGAGAAAAAGGGCTGTTGTTGTAGCCCATAAATTGCAGTTATCACTTGGTACCCTTCCATTTCTGGTGTTTCTAATTTAACAATTAGAAAGAAAGTTGTCAGAAGCACAATGAATATACAATGAATGACACAAAGGGGAAAGTCTTCCAATGTGTAAGTGCCATCACAAGCAGGAGAAACAAAGCAATTGTTGCAGCGCTTTAATTTTTAAACCATTTGGCAGTTTAATCTGTCTGAACAGTTGGGCATAAAATCTGTTCTATCTGTTATGTTAGCTTTGATTTACACTCAAGTGGTTATTTTGCTTTTGCTGTGGTACAAACAAAAGATGTCTTGCTCCCATAAAATGAAGTGCTAATGAGGATTTGTTTGAATTTGTGTGAATCACTTTTTTAATGGACTGTGATGGCCTCTATGATGTGTATACAATGGCATGGGACAGCATGGGGGGAGCCTATATATATATATATATATATATATATATATATATATATATATATATATATATCAAAGCCAATGAGAAGAAATTATTGAGGCAGTACAGAGAGACCACGCTTAGAAGCACAGCTAATTTCTGTAACTGGATGCCCTTCAAAGATGTAGGATTATGACTTCCATCATCTGCAGCCAGTCCTGCTGTTTGGTTTGATGGGGGTTGTAATCCAACACATCTGTCAGTCACCAGGTTAAGAAAAGATGAAGTACTCCCCCCCCAAAAGTCATGAAAATGTGATTTGGTAATCGACAGCCTGGTTTAAATACAACAGTATCAGAAGACACTCAAGCTACCACAGCTAAAATAACCTTTGTTAAGGAGTGGGAGCCATGTATTATTATTTACACAGTGCTGTACATACAAACAATAAAATGGATAAAGTAAAC
>NW_024807063.1:0-3774 GCF_019175285.1 Sceloporus undulatus | reverse complement strand
ATGGAATTCTGGGAATTGTAGTTTGTTGTGGCCCCTCCCACAATTCCATAGCATTGAAGCAAGGCAGTTAAAGCAGTCTGAAACCGGATTACTTCCACAGTGTGGATGCAACCTCTGTCATGCATTTGTTTGCTGCCAGAATCACTTGGAAGGGGTCCCTTTTTTGTCTTTTGTCTTTGGACTGCAACTCCCAGAAGCCCCCCCCTCAGCCAGCTTGGTCAACAGTCAGGGATTCTGGGAGCTGAAGTCCAAACTATCTGGAGTTTGGGAACCACTGTCACACTGAAGCCAAGCAGTATTATTTTATCAGGGCTATATATTATACAGTCCTTATCTATGGATTCAAGCAGCTACAGTATGTCTTGAAAATAGTCCCCCCCCAAAAAAAGTCTAAATTCCCAATAGCAAAGCTTGATTTTTCCCATTTGATATAAGGGACGCCATTTTGCTCTGCCGTTATATTTAATGGGACTTGGGTCCAAAACACACTGCAGAACTAATCCACTTTGAGAGCGCTTGAACTGCCTTGTCTCAATGCTAGAAAATCCTGGGAACTGTAGTTTTGTGAGACATTTATTAGCCTCCTCTGTCAGAGAGCTCTGATGCCACAATATACTACAATTCCCTGGATTCCCTAGCACTGAGCCAGGGCAGTTAAAGCAGTAGCAGTCTCAAACTGGATGATTTCTGCAGTGTGTTTTGGAGCTTCAGCATCCGCAGATTTTATTATCCTGGAACCAAACCCCAGCAGATAACAAGGGCCTCCTGTATTGGGGACATTATTCTTCATCACTGGGGTTAGGGGCACAGGACCCCTGTGAATGTGGGATAACCACAAATACCAAATACCTGAGAGAACACCTCTCTAGGAATCTCTAAGTCCTCCGGTATAACTCTGTGGTCAACATCCACCAGACATTGACCAGAGAATTGCGCTGGAGGAGCTACCAAGGCCTAGCAGAGTGTTCTCTCTAGGAATCTCTAGGTCCTTCAATGCGACTTTTGATTAAAGTTGGCCATAGAGTTGCACTGGAGGGCATAGCTATTCCTAGCGGGAACATATTAATAAAATCCTTGAATAATCAAATCCACAAAAGTCAAAGCCTCAAATGTATATATTAGAGAAAAGCCCTCCCATATTAATAGATTTTTTTCATCCTCTGTTGCTAATCGATGATTTATACAAAACAGTCCTAGCTGTCCCAGTTTCAACCCAAAAAGGTTATTATTTCAAGGTAGATTAGTGGGATTATAACTCGCATCCGAACATTTTGGGGGTTGTAGACAAACTGGCGGCAGAAATTCAAGTATTGCCAAACTGGTCAAAATCTATTTCTTTAAGTGTTCTAGGAAAGGGTGGTATGTGTGGTCTCTTCCAACTTTACGATTCTGTGATTCTGTAGTTTTCATTTAGCAACCAGATCGTAGAATCATAGAATCATAGAGTTGGAAGAGACCACAAGGGCCACCCAGTCCAACCCCCTGCCATGCAGGAATCCAAATCAAAGCATCCCCGACAGATGGCCATCCAGCCTCCGTTTGAAGACCTCCAGGGAAGGAGACTCCACAACACTCCTAGGAAGTGTGTTCCACTGTCGAACAGCCCTTACTGTCAGGAAGTTCCTCCTAATGTTGAGGTGGAATCTCTCTCTTGTAGCTTGCATCCATTGTTCCATGTTCTAGTCTCTGGAGCAGCAGAAAACAAGCTTGCTCCCTCCTCAATATGACATCCCTTCAAATACAGTATTTAAACAGGGCTATCATATCACCTCTTAACCTTCTTTGCTCCAGGCTAAACATACCCAGCTCCCTGAGTCGTTCCTCATAGGGCATGGTTTCCAGACCCTTCACCATTTTAGTCACCCTCCTTTGAACACGCTCCAGTTTCTCAATGTCCTTTCTGAATTGTGGTGCCCAGAACTGGACATGATATTCCAGTTGGGGCCTGACCAGAGCAGAATATAGTGGCACTATGACTTCCCTTGATCTAGACACTATACTTCTATTGATGCAGCCTAAAATCGCATTGGCCTTGTTAGCTGCCGCATCGCACTGTTGGCTCATGTTCAACTTGTGGTCTACTTGGACTCCTAGATCCCTTTCACATGTTATCTCCTTAAGCCAGGTGTCCCCCATCCTATATCTGTGCATTTCATTTTTCTGCCCTAAGTGCAGTACCTTACATTTCTCCCTCTTGAAGTTCATTTTGTTAGCTGTGGCCCAGCTTTCTAGTTGGGTTCACGCACCTCTGTGGACCCTCCGCAGGATTCTGTCACCCCAACATTATGCCTCCTTGCGTTTTCCTTGACCTTATTGTCTTTTTTAAAATCAGAAAAGTTGGATGTGTTTAAGAAGAATAACAGCACAACTTTTTGCACAACAGATGATCGTATTGCTTCTGTCTTCTTAAAAAGTTTTGATGTGGACAGTATGTTTTTGTGCAGCTGGTATCGGAACTCAGCATACGTTCACTTTAAAATCTGTACTTTATGTACATACAATATCTGTAAATTACATACAGTTTTATCATCTTAATTAGTACTACATAACTGTATCATTTGTACTGTCTTATATATGTATTCCACAATCATTCATATGAGGAACTTTTTTCCCCCTCTAATTAAAAGCAGAGACTCTCAAGAGTCCAATGTCTTTACTAAATGATGGACTTTGTATTAAAACTGGAGAACAGTGGCAACTCTGTCGTAGCTACAGGGAGCTTCAGACTTCTGTTCTGAATTGCAGTGTTGTATCTGACATTTGCATCTTATAATCTTCATCAAATGCCTCATTCTGAGCCACAGTAAAGTAATTTTTCCAGTCACCAGCAGTTCCTAGAAGACAGAAGAATATCAGTTTGGATAGTAGTCAAATACATGTACAAAATGTAACTGGCAAAAGCCAGTTTTAATCAGGCATTACATTTCGATTATTGTGGGGTGATCTATAAAGGAAAGAGGGAATGAAAAGGACTAGTAGCCATTCTAACACTCTGAAAAATGCATCCTTATGGAGGTTTTACTACTATTCAGATACTTTTCGCAGCTGATAAATTAATAAAGATTCTTTAAAAATCTCTTAAGAGTCAGTGGCGTTTATCACACGGGAGGACTTTCTCCTAATTTCGAATGAAAAGAAAGTGGGGCCAGAATGCATTCATGTGAATTTGCTAGTTCAGCAAATTTATGTGAATTCAAATTGCATTCGAACTGATTTCTCATTGCCTGAAAATAGCTTGCCATTGCCCAAATTTGCGTGTGATAGTCTATCACACAATAACGTTAATTCCCATGTTTGCATTCGGATTGCCATTGGATTATACTTCCAATTTCCCTTGTCTGATGAACTTCTAAGTCAATTCTGGGGAATAATTGTCAGAGATTCATGTAAATCTTTACCTTTGCGCATGAATGGGGAGATTCTGTGATCCATCACTTCAGTTGGAACCATCTTATAATTTGTAGCAGGATTGTCCTTCATCTTGTCAAAGGAGGTGTTGTAGACAATCTGATCCACAGCTTGTTCTGCCAGGTCCTTTCCCAAGAAATGTATGACTTTCTTAATCTCACGCTTTGGATTCTATGGAACACGATATGGAAATGGTGTCAGTATTCCTACAGTCTTCAGACACTCCATGAGTCAATGGCATTTCCTCTAAAGGGCTGGACTAGATGAGCCTTGGTCTCATCCAAGAAAGCATCACACGAGACAGTCCATGCAAAGACCATATATCCACCTATCACATGTCAAATTTCTTTCTTTGGTTGTTTCATT
>NW_024807062.1:0-3774 GCF_019175285.1 Sceloporus undulatus | reverse complement strand
GGCCCATATGGGGTTAAAGAACTGTTTGGTACGCACCATTGGCACCCTTTTGTGATGAAAGGTTAGGCTCTTGATCAGCTTTACACGTTAAGGGGTGTGGAGTTGTGAGAGAACCTGCCTTTGGGGTAGACATGGGGGGTTTTGCTCAACCTTACAAATTCATGGGAGTTTGGGGGAGAGTGCCTTATGTTTACCTTCCTAGGACTGGACTGAGAATTCAATCCGAATTATCGGATTTACCTCAGGGTTCGGTGTTTGTGCCCAAAGGGAAGGCTGAAGAGGAAGTCTAGGATTGACACCTGGCTTCAGCTGGACCTGCACCAGGCTTTTCACTTTAATCAATTTGCTCAGAGTTTGAAGTTAAGGTTGAAGTTTAAATAGATTATAGGTTTAGCTTTAAATAGATTATAAGTCAAATAAATGGCCCTGTATTCATCCAATTTACGTGTCTGGTCTCGTTATTTCATGGTTGGGTATCAATAAACCTCAGTAAATCTAGCTGATTGATGTTTCATGCTGGCCATTCTGACACAGGAATTGAGAAGTGTTTGAAACAGATATCCTGCCTTTTTGCCAGCCCACCTCTGCCAAGTACTGTTACCCACGTGCCTTGTGCCTCACTGCCATTGCTCAGTGCTTTGGGATGCTCTTGATGCTGTAGGAAAGATCCACTGTAATGAGAGACCGTGTCAGGACAAAAGCAGCATGAATTGTCAACAGCTTTCAATATCAAAAACAAAGAAACAGGGGACAATGTCTGAATTATGTCTGAAGTATCCTTTTTTACCCTGTTAAATAGAGTCATTGTGAGTGCTTTTAAGCAGTGGGAGAAAGATTGTTCCAGAGAACTACACAGTGGAGGAAGCTAATGATGGTCAACCAATACCCCAGTACCTCCCCCAGATGGGCCCACTTCTTCCTAGTTGTCCAAGGAAGACAAGGAATATTGCATTGCTGCAGGCCAGATGAATTTTAGTTAGCAACTCCTCAGCCTGTGCATATACCATTATCAAAGTGTTTATCATTAAATATAAACTCAGAGTTAGGCTCAGAATTAGAAAATCAGACATGCTTAGTGTGGCTCCACCACAAAAGACTGTTGTATATGACAACCTGTTCCTGATATGTCCTGACATACTATCCTACAAGGCTGATTCTGATAAAGCTAGGAGATATATGTTTGCATGTGATTAATTCAGTTAAAATTTGATTAAAAAATTGCTTAAAGTTTAACCCTTAAATGTCTTTGTTACACTGAAAACTGTTAGAGTTGTAAAATTCCTCAAACACATGAGATTGGCATTGATAAGTGCAAAAAGACTAAAAATATGAGAAGCGACAAGAGCGTGAATATATAAACACCTTTTGAAATTGTCAGTGTAATAACTTGGCAGACACTATGGAAAACTGTGCAATTAGGGACAAGCTGATTATGATGTTAAAACAGGAATGTTACATGTTAACTGGTTTAGAAGGCTGATGTTCTCACATGTACTGCTTATTGTCAACCCTGAAAAGGAGATGAATAGAGATAAAGTCCCAAGGAATGTTCTGATGAATATGATGTGGTGGTTGTATGACTTAAATATAAGATGTCTTACATGTAATAGAATAATAATGCCTTATATATAATGTTATTGAATATGCCTAAACTGAAGTACCTAGACAATCTGTGGAGTTTACTGCACAGCCTCCAGGAACACTCCCGGCACGAGATGAAAAGGAGCAGGATGGGAACAGAACGGGGGCTATCATGCATTTTATTGCATGCCAGAATGTTGCCGATGCCACTGGAAGTCCCCATTCCATTCCTGATCCATCCCAGAGGAGGCAATTTTCAGGAACTGTTCAGAAGCATTCCTGAAAATCGCCTCCTCGGAGACAGATCAAGAATGGAATGGGAACTTCCGGTAGTGTCGGCGGCATTGCGGCAGGACTGTGTGGTAAACTCCCATGATTTGCCCTGAAGGAAATGAATATTCATGTATATATCAAGGAATACTCACAATAAATAGAATAAAATAATACCAAAAGAGTCTGCTCACTCCCATTTAAATATCCTGGAACATCAATATGTGAAGATATTTAAGTGGTGGGTTGATCTTAATTTGATCTTCTGGTTTAACCATTATCATAAGTTAGATAAACAGAAATTGACAAAGGTGACCCTAGAACTAGAGCCCAGAATTAGCTGACTAGCACTGAGGACCCTCAGTCCCTAAGTCTAAGATATATGAATAGGGAATGACATATGTTTCAGCATGGACTAAAACAAGAGTGTGGTGAGGCATGCATTCACATATCTTTCTCTCCTTCCTCTGTGAAAATAGAATGATGACTAACCCACTTTCCTTTCTCCCCTCATTTAAGGCAATGTGTACCATTGAGTGTCTGAGAAGTCAAAACATCAAGTGACCTGGGCCTCCCCCCCCTCCCCCGGTCCCACAAAAGGAAGGCAAGATCAGCAGAGTGTGTTGCTAGGTGCCCAATTTCAATTCAGTTGAAAAATGCAATACACACACACACACACACACACACACATAAACACAGCAGGTGAATGAAACTTGAGGGCATTGTTTACAATTCTTTGGGTAACAATGAAATAAAATACCTTCCTTATACAGCTAGTTCTATGTGAATTCTGACACGAAAAAGCAACTCTGAGGCACTAAAATGTCCTTCCTTCCTGGATGCAGAATAATTTGGGGTTCTTTCTGGCTTATGTCCAGGTGAATACAGGATTGCAGTCTTAGGGATTTTCTAATTGGTAACAGGAGGCCACCAAAGAATTCGCATCAAAAAAGGAATAAATAATAGATTTCATTTTTAAGAGTGGTTTTAATGGGTGTTCTACAACCTTTGGACTCTCAAAGCCAATCTGTTCTTCTGCCACCAGAACAATATTTTATTCAGTTTATGAGAGCCATAGCCTAAGCCAGTGCAGCACAGTGTCGCAACAGCCTAGGTAGACAAAAATGTGTATAAAAGAAGTATCAATCAAAGTTATCACTCGCTATCAGTACTAGCCCTCTCATTGCATCCTCTTTTGTGTATGCAAGGCAATGCAACTGTCCTGTTCTATAAATGTATAAAAGTCCCAGCACATTATTGTTGATGAGTCAAGATTTAGCTTGAAATGTTATATGGCACCATTTTTCATAGTCAACAGCAACTTATTTTCTCTGGCATTTTATTACCTGTAATAGTAGCTACGGTCAACATCAATTTAATCATTCAATTTAATGTTCCTTTGTGCTGCAGCATAAGACCCATGGAGTTGCTAGACTAAATGCATTTTGAGAATAGCTAGTCTAATCTATGGAAGGAAGCAGTATCTTCCATAGCTAACCTTTAACAGAAATCCATCAGTGATACCTTTATTGGCCAACCGAAATGCACAATATACTTGTTGCAAGCTATTGAAGCTCTATGGGCTTCTTCATCAGGCAAGATATTACAAACCAAACAGGAGGGAGGGGGGAAACAACAATTGGAGATGTTAGTCAGATGCCTGCATGTTGTGTTAGTCCTTAGTAAACATTTTATGCTGGGGAGGATATCTTTTGCAGGCAGGCTCTTCCTCTTTCTGCCCATGTGGCAATAGGGAGATTTTCAAAGTCCACGAATCTCAATAGGGACTCCTCTTTTGCAATCCAGTGTGTCTCCATTCCAGTGAGGTCACAGGCCTCTACAAAGATCCATTGTCTGCTGGGAAAACCCCTGACTCTTGGTGGTTTTCATTTGTATTTGCTGGGCCTTGTTTTTTGTGTTTTT
>NW_024807061.1:0-3774 GCF_019175285.1 Sceloporus undulatus | reverse complement strand
TGACTTCTTGCCTAAGGTCACTCAGTGGGTTTCCGTGGCCATGAGGGCATTCGAACCCTGGGCTCTAGGGTCATAGTCCAATGCTCCAGGCACTAAACCAGGCTGGCTCTTTCTTGAGGCTTTGTAGTGTTTTGTGGAGTGGCTCCAAGTCATTGCTAACTTCTGGGGAGCCTCTCCTGGGGTTTCCTTGGCAAGAGTTGTTCAGAGGAGGTTTGCCATTGCCTTCCCTGAGGCTGAGAGAGTGTGACTTCTTGCCCAAGAGACCTCACTGGTTTCATGGAGGAGTGGGGCACTGGACCCTGGGCTCCAGAGTTGTAACCCAACATTCAAACCACTGCACCACACTGCCTCCCATTCCCATGTATAACCTGAGAAATAATTGCAGAATTTTTCTGTTCTTCATGTATGTCTTCAAGTCATTTCCAACTTATGGCAACCCTAAGGCTACCTTATCATGGGGATTCCTTGGTATGTTTCTTCAGAGAGGGGTTGCCATTGCCATCCTCTGAAGCTGAGAGTGTGTGACTTGCCAAGAGTCACCTAAATCCAAAACACAGTGCAGCAATCATCCAGGCTGAGACCAGTTTAACTGCCCTGGCTCAGTGCTACGGAATTTTGGGAAATGTAGTTTTGTGAGACATTGCACCTACTCTATCAGAGAGCTCTGGTGCCACAATAAATTCAATTTCCCAGGATTCCCTAGCACTGGGCCAGGCCAATGAAAGCGCTTTCATACTGGACTATTGCTGCCGTGTGTTTTGGACCTTACTTGGCCACAAACTGTCCTTAGCCTGCAATGCATCTCCTAATTCTGTTGGCAGTCCCTCCCTCCCAACACTTTCTCATTTTCCCCAAAACCAGCGCAAAGCTGGCAGATGGAAAGAGGTTTTAAAGCAGCATTTAAATCTGGAGTATTTGTTTTTAAAAGACTAAATGTCCCAAATGCTATTATCAGTTTCGTAGCTGTTATTACAGAAAGACATAGAGTGCAAACTCCTCAAGTACCTTTATTTTCTGGAGTGAGATGGGCTTTTCCAACTGAGTCACTGTGATGATCTCCGGTGGTCCAAGCAGCCAAACTACGGCCCTGTAATAATAATAATAATAATAATAATAATAATAATAATAATAATAATAATTTTATATCCCTCTCTTCAGCCAAAAGGCTATCAGAGTGTCTTACAAATTGTTAATTAGACATTTAGACATTATGGCTCTTAACCCAGCAGACCCTTAAATTCCATAAATCATGCTGCCATCATCCTGTGAATTATAAAAGTATTTCCCTTAACCTTCACTGGAACCGGTTAAGGAACCTTATTTCTACTTCTTTACAGATCTTCCCAAGCATCAACTGAGCCAAGACATGTGTAAAAGGAGTGTCGAGTAGTAGATACTCTAAGGAGGTATTTACTATAAATAACAAAATATAACTGAAATATAAGTCCTACAAGATATCAAGAATATTGCAGGTACAATATTTGAAAGTATATAAAGTTCAATACATACAAGCTATTAAAGTAATAACTAAACCTAAGCGTCCGATTCTGAGACTAACTTCCAAGATCCGCTCTTTAACTCTCTCTCTCGATCTCCAACCGACACAATTCCCCCAACTGTCTCTTGGTCTCTCAGGCCTTATATCTCCTTCTCACGGAAGCTTCCAGAAGAACCTTTATCCTGGTCTCTGATTGGTCAAATGAGCGTTCCGTAGCAGTGATGTCATTCTGTGTTTGCATAAACCTCCCTTTACTGCCTGAAGAAGACCTCCATTGACTGGAGCCCAGTCATTAAACAAACACTTCAAGGGTTTCTGCCTAACAACGACTAAACCACTTCTAAACTGCGTCCAAACCGCTCTTAGGCCTGTTACAGACTGCCAAAATAAAGTTGCTTGGGTCTCTTTGGAGGTATGCTGTTTAAATGATGTGTGCATCCTAAGAATCCGGAAGCTGCACCAAAGCTGCACTCCAATGCTTAGGAATGGAGTGTGGCTTTGGCGCAACCTCTGGACTCTTAGGATCCTTGCTTCATTTAAACAGCATACCTCCAAAGAGACCTGAAGCAGCTTTATTTTGGCAGTCTGTAACAGGCCTTAGTCTCCTGGACACTCAGAAACGCCTCACAAACGAAGCCAGAAGCGGCGTATCGTAAGTGGAGAGACAAGACGCACGGTTTAAGGAAAGCTAGAGCGTCTGGCAACAGGGCTGTCTCTTTGCCTGGAGCCATTTGCTCCATCTTTGGAGCCAAATGGGGCAGAGGAGCCTGTCCTTGGGGATTTACTCCTTGCTGAGAAGAAACAACACATGAACAGCAACCATGCCCTCCAGACTTTGTGACCAAACATTGCCTTTCTACAGCCCATACTGTTATCTCAGTCTATGAACTCTTAGACAAAAAACTGGTTATCAACTGAAGCGTCTTAAACTCCCCTTTGATAACTTTATACCAAAAGCTCCAGCTCTAAAAGAAAGCTTGGGTCCATCCAGCAGCACAGGACCCAGGAAGGAAGGAAAGCTGGGCTGCAAAGAGAACAGAATCCATGCTTCTAGGAGCAGTTCAGCAGCTGTTTCAAAGGAGCTGGGAAAGGAAAAGGCAAGAGGACTCTGCACGCAGACCAAGCCATGTTGCAAATGGCCTAGGATTGATCAAGCAAAGGCAGATGGAGTTCCTATAGAGCCATTAGACTTTCTGTGAGCCAACTTCTACATAGACACCCCTATAGCATTGATATGCTTGCTGTGGAGTGGCTTCCCAGTATATCTGCACATAAGAGTATTGTGCTAACATTTGAACCGTCTCCAGTTCCTCTTCTGTTGGTGGAAATGAAGGGGTTTTGGACCAACTTTCAAATATTACCCAGTGAGTTTATAGCGATCATACGACTTCCCTGACACTTCCGCTGTTCTGAGGTCAACTTCTAAGGCACTTTTAAAGCAGAGAAGACACATGCACTAGAACATAATGGAGTCCATTAGCGCTAGCTGTGAAGACAAAGAAGGAGAAGTAACTTTGCGGAGATCTATTCTGCCTCCTTTGGATTCTACTATTCTGTCAAAAAGGGTTTTTCTTTGTTAATTTCCTGTCTGATTTTAACTCATAAGGTTCCTCCTTTTTCCCTGACAGCAATGAAGATTGGGGCTAGATATATTCCCGATATTGCTGTTGATTGCTTTGAGGATGCCCTCATTTAGTTACAGTTTTGTTGTCTATATTTTAACCGAATTGGATTTTAAACCTTTCACATGTAAGATTATTATGTAATTTACTTGTCTTGTACTTTTATTATGCTGTTCCTACAGCTGTGTTGTATTTTAACATTTTGTATGCAAATGGCCTTTGGTCTAAGTATTAATAACTGATTGATTGCTAATGTTCTAATTGCAAGGCTTAATTGATTTGTTGCTCCAAATGGCAAAGATTGCAGGGGAATCACTCTCTATTCTGCATCCTCCATCTGGCTAGAAACAAGGAGGCTAAATTACATCTTCTTCATCCTGTCTCTCCAAGGAAGTGGAAAAGAATATGTTTCTCAGTTCACAATGATCTGGGAATAGCCTTTTAAAAATGTCAGTCTTCATTTCCACACAGGAAAATATATTGTGAATATCTGAATGACAAGCTGAAGGCAACTGTGGTTGGTACTTTATGCATTAGGCTGAAGGACGCTGCTAGAGGCCCTGCCCCAGGAGCTAGGATTCAGCTCCCAAACCTCAGGTCCTGGGAGGATTCAGGGAGAGCTTATGGGAGCCAATGGGGAATGTTGCCTTCTCC
>NW_024807060.1:0-3775 GCF_019175285.1 Sceloporus undulatus | reverse complement strand
CATTCAGCTGAATACACCTCCAAGACGTCCTCCCCTGCCCGTCTGTATCCCGCCAAAATCTTGTTCATGCGTTGTTCTTTGGGAAGTTTATATATATTTTTAAAAATGCAAAAAAAAATATGTATTATTTTCCAAAATAAAATTACTTAGCAAATTCTGGACATGGACTTCAACATTTATTAATGATTTCAGCAAGATGTTTTTGATATACAGTAAAACAAATTGGAATAAAAATATCAGCTATGATGTAGAGTGCTTTTTTATTGCTCTAGATACAGAACTAACAGTCAACATTGGAGGTAATAATACAGAGTTTCTTATTTCTATGTAGGATTTCTGCAACAATCTATTCCTAAAAAAAAAAAAAAAATCCTGACAATGTACATATTTACATATCTGCTCCTCAACACCAAAGCACAGTGATTGGCAGAGTTACTATGGTATCTTCTTCCAGATCTGTGTCATACTGGTCTTCAGATTCTGAAATAAATTGGTGAAGACATAGAGAGAACATCATGGTAATGCAATAAGTAATATTTAAATCTTTTTTTACATTTCCAAAAAGGAAAATAGTTGCACATGCCTTCATCAAAACCATGTCTGCCTATTACTGGCTGGCTGCTATCTGCACAATTCTGTGGCTGGGAATCTTGGCTAGGAACTTTGCACTCTGATCTTCAATATGTCCTCTTTCAAAGTCTAAACTCCTTGATAATCTGTTAGGTGCAATGCTTACATCCCCATGAAAAATTAAATCCAGTTCTTTGTAAAAGGGACAGGTAATAGGGTCTCTACCACTCATTTGGTTGTGGTTGAATACTTTTCTGTACGCATACCTTAATGTTTTTTAACTTCGATCGACATTCCTGCACAATGTGGTGATGATTTCTCTTTGCCATTTCCTCAGAAAACTCTTCAAAAAATCAATATTCCTGTGGTTTTCCTTTAGTCTATTTTGCAGTTTTAGTTCTGACCAAATATCAAGCAGTGATAACACCTCCTGTGTTTTCCAAAGCCAACCTCTTGGAAATTTTCCACTTTCACTTTCTAGAATCATAGAAGTATAGAATCATAGAGCTGGAAGGGACCGCAAGGGCCATCCAGTCCAACCCCTGCCATGCAGGAACTCTCAGTCAAAGCATCCCCGACAGATGGCCATCCAGACTCTGGTTAAAGACCTCCAAGGAGGGAGACTCCACTACATTCCAAGGGAGTGTGTTTCACTATCAAACAGCCCTTACTGTCAGGAAGTTCTTCCTAATGTTGAGGTGGAATCTCTTTTCCTGTAGCTTGTATCCATTGCTCTGGGTCCTAGTCTCTGGAGCAGCAGAAAACAAGTCAGCTCCCTACTCAGTATGACATCCCTTCAAGTATTTAAACAGGGCTATCATATCACCTCTTAACCTTCTCTTCTCCAGGCTAAACTTCCCCAGCGCCTTAAGTCATTTCTCATAGGACATGGTTTCTAGACCTTTCACCATTTTAGTCGCTCTCCTTTCGACACGTTCCAGTTTTTCAAATCCTTTTTAAATTGTAGTACCCAGAACTTGGACGCAGTATTCCAGGTGGGGCCTGACCAGAGCAAAATAGAGTGGCACTATTACTTCCCTTGATCTAGACACTATACTTCTATTGATGCAGCCTAAAATCACATTGGCCTTGTTAGCTGCCACATCGGGCTGTTAACTCATGTTCAACTTGTGGTCTACTTGGACTGCTAGATCCCTTTCACATGTAGTCTCCTTAAGCCAGGTGTCCCCCATCCTATATCTGTGCATTTTATTTTTCCGCCCTAAGTGCGGTACCTTACATTTTCCCCTGTTTAAGTTCATTTTGTTAGCTTTGGCCCAACTTTCTAGTCTATTCAGGTCATTTTGAATTTTGATCCTGTCCTCTGGAGTATTAGCTATTCCTCCTAATTTGGTGTCATCTGCAAATTTGATAAGTAAGATCCCAATTCTGTCATCCAGGTCATTGATAAAGATGTTGAATAACACTGGGCCCAGGACAGAGCCCTGTGGGACTCCACTGGTCACTTCCCTCCAGGATGAAAAGGAGCCATTGTTGAGCACCCTTTGGGTTTGGCCAGACAACCAATTACAAATCCATGTAACAATTATGTTTTCTAGCCCACATTTCACTAGCTTGTTTGCAAGAATGTCATGGGGAACCTTGTCAAAAGCCTTACTGAAATCAAGATATACTATATCCACAACATTCCCTTCATCTAACAAGCTGGTAATTTTTTCAAAAAAGAGATTAGATTTGTCTGGCATAACTTCTCTCTCTGAAGCCCATATTGACTAATTCCATGGTACTCTCCATCTCTTTAATGTAATGGACAAATCTAATTAAACAAAAAAAAATTGGTCTCTTGTAGTACAAATAACAAGATATCAAGTTGTCAGCTCGATATTCTGGCGGGAAATGAGAATAAATAGCAGAAGGTGTTGCTTTCCTTCCCCCCCCCCCCTCCACTCAGTACTTGAGGGAAATGGTTTATTGTTTTTTCAGTTACAGTCCATACGGAAGTTTATGGGTTTGCATTCAAGCATGGCAAGGAGAAGAAGTTCATACTGGGTGCACCCCGAGGTTCTCCTCATGCTTCGCCATGTTAGTCGGAGCGGAGAGGTATGAAAATTAATGAGGTCTTGCTCAGTGCCAAACAGGCATATATATCGGCAAATCACAACCCTGTTAAGAAGGGATGGCTTTAACAGAACTATCGAACAAGTCAACTCAAAATTCAAGGTATTACAGAACGAATTTTACAAAGTTATGGAACTTTTTGGAGAAACTCCACCTTGGGAAAATCTACCACCTTTTTCCCCCTCAAATGAGGCATCTGTGGACTTTGGCAGGAATGCATAGTTAGATGGAAATACTCACATAGCCAGAAAACCCCACAAAAAACACGGAAATACTTACAATAGTAAGTATTCCTGACACACGAGGAATGATTTATAAAATAAATATTGAACAATTTATTTGTGTAAATATAGTTGGCCCATTGCTATCCCTTTGACTATGTATTCATACAACACATACATTCATATATTGTTGTAGCAGTTGCATTTCTCCATATTAAACAAAAAAACCATACTCTATGTATATATTATTTCTGTTATAGTGGTATTAAAAAATTTAAGGTAGTTTAAGGAATCATGCATTACATCAGAATGTATTTTTTTGTGATATTCTCTAGAATGCATTCTTTTTTATTCTGTAAAGTAGTGTTGCCCTTTCAAATGTTTAATGCATTGACATTGCAGGTGGTCTAACTTTAAAATAATAGCAAATGTTATATTAAATTCATGAAAGCATGAGAAATAATAAAAATGTCACTGAAGATATTCCTCGTCAGCATAACCTCCTCACTGTTTTTTTGAAGAAATAAAGATGCCATTTTATCAATAACTGCTGTAATTTTCAGTAAACTACATCAATTCTCAGTATACATTTCTTTTCTGATTTTTTTAAAAATAAATACTTTATTCATAATACAAAATACAAAATCTTGCAATCATAAAACAATGGTATAAAAAGTTTCATGTTGTTAAAAACTTTCCTTATTAAAATTTTACACAATTCAATTTGTTCAAAATAAATCTGACCATAAAGAACAGTGGCTAGATGGAGGAGAAACAGATGTAAAATTTGTATTAATGTAATCTATAAGAGGAAACCAGCTATCCTGTCTTCAGTTCCCTCTGTTTCCCAGAATGGCTTGGGGAGCAGACCAACCATTCCACAGAACCTCACTCTGCTCCTTTGC
>NW_024807059.1:0-3775 GCF_019175285.1 Sceloporus undulatus | reverse complement strand
GGAATAACTAACTCTCTTTGCAAGACAGCCAGATGCAAACATGCTGCCCAACTCTAAAACACATGGAAAGTGCATAGGCTTCTTCTGTACCTTGTTCCAGGTCGTCATCTGATTCTATGAGATCCATGTTCCTGTAGCCATGCCAGTAAGGTCCCAACGGCAAATGTGAGTCATCCTCCAATCCGCATTCAACATCCAAATGGGTTGCTTTGACTCCGTAGGTCAGAGGAAACCTGTCCATTTGAACAAAGAGTAGAAAGATGAGCAGGTGCCCCTTTTCCCTATTGCGTCTTTTCTCCTAAGGCCAAGAACCTATTGCATAAAAGTGTCCCAGACTCACTTGCCTCCCTTCCTCTGGGTCAGAAAGAATTGTCTGGTTCATGATCGCAGTCTCTTCTTCATTTCGCATGATGCCTTTGTCCTTCATCTTAAGGCCAGACAATTTTGTGGAGAGACCTTTCTTCTTTCCAAGTCCTTTGTCTGGAGAACTGTATAAAAACAGTCTAACAAATAAGTACAATTTTACCTCAGCAAATTAAGTGAAGCTCAGAAGAAGCATCATAGGATATTTCAGGCAGAACTCTCTTCATCATGTAAACTTTTAACAGGTTCGCTAGTGGTCAAGTTGAAGGCAGTTCTTCATTGGTCTGTGTTCAAAGGAGGTTTGTCATAGGCCACCTGCACCATAAAACTGTGGATGAAAAAGCCCACCAGCCTAAATGCCTAGAAAAGAAATTGAGGGCACCTTCCTGATAGGATTTTTCTTGAACTGCCTCCCAAATAATATGTCTTCTGTGAAAGATTACAAGCCTTGTGTTTTTTAAGGAGCAAAACTGTGTCTAAACATGGCCATGAAAGAGGGTCATACATTTCTAAATGGGGTTCAGAAAATGGAAGGAGACACAGTTTTCTCCTTCTCTCTTCTTGCTTGATCTTGGGGTCATTTAGTGGAGATGGGAAATTAAGGACAGACAACAGCAAAACAAAAACCACATTTCACACAGTTCATGTAAACTTTATCAGACTGTGACTTCCATATTATTGGGGCATTGAATTTCAACAACAATTATGATAATTAGCTTCTTGTTCCCAAAACCACAGAGCCTTGTGAAATCTCAAAGACTGTGTTTATCACATGGAGGTTTTTGCAGCTCTTTGCAGCTCAGATCCGAAGCCACTGTGGGTCCAATGATGCCAATTCAGGTGACACACGATTCCTTTCTATGGGGCGTCCGCAGTGATTCCAAAGTGACCCCTCATTTAGGTGAAATGGGTAACAAGTGAATTCACAGAAATCGCTTCCAAGCTCACTCCGATTCCACTCCGAATTGGTCTGGTGTGGAATGCAGCTTTGCTTCTGCTCTGTTTCACCACCTCAAACCCCCCGGTTGCAAATTTCCCATGATGCAGTGCTGCAATCCCCCCCATTTCCTTCCGGTGGTTCTTTCACTTTCAGGTCAACCGAGGGGGGGGTGTTGTTCTCTCCGTTGTTGCTGGGATAAGGCTGAACCCTTTGGTGGGGAATAGGCAGCCAATGGGAGCAGAAGAAGGTCCAGGTAGAGCAAAGGAGGCCACGCCCCCTCAGGAATGGGGAGCCAATGGGAAAATCACATTAGTCCCCATAGACTTCAGTTTTATCCATCAAGAACATTCCTAATACAAGGCCGCCCTCTTGTGGATACTTAGGGCACTGCAACCTCTTTGCTTCCTACCAACTTCTATCCTGGAGCGCCATCTGGTGGCCACTCTTGGCAATTCACTAATAGCAGTTAACCAAATTAAACAGTATATAAAACAAAAACATGAAACAAGATAGACAAGGAAACTGTTACATGGATCTGTAATTGGTTGACCGGCCAAACCGAAAGGGTGCTCAACAATGACTCCTTTTCATCCTGGAGAGAAGTGACCAAATGGGGGGTTCAACGGGGTTCTCTCCAGGGCCCAGTGTTATTCAACATCTTTATCAATGACTTGGATGAAAGAATTGGTAGCATACATATCAAATTTGCAGATGACACAAAATTATTAAGAGTAGCTAATACCCCAGAGGACATGATCAAAATTCAAAATGACCTGAATAGACTAGAAAGCTGGGTCAAAGCAAACAAAATGAAATTCAACATGGAGAAATGTAAGGTACTGTACTACATTTAGGACGGAAACATGAAATACACAGATATAGGATGGGGGACACCTGGCTGAATGAAATTACGTGTGAAAGGGATCTAGAAGTCCAAGTAGATCACAAGTTGAACATGAGTCAATAGTGTGATGCGGCAGCTAAAAAGGCCAATGCAATTTTAGGCTGCATCAATAGAAGTATAGTGTCTAGATGAAGGGAAGTAATAGTGCCACTCTATTCTGCTCTGGTCAGGCCTTACATGGAAAATTGTGTCCAGTTCTGAGCCCCACAATTCAAAAAGGATGTTGGGAAACTGGAGCATGTCCAAAGGAAGGCAACTAAAATGGTGAAAGATTTGGAAACCACTAAGGGACAGTCTCAGTGCTTCATGCAAGGAGCATCAGCTGCCTTCGGTTCGCCTCTGACATCTTCCTCCTCCGCATCTTTAACTTGGGCACTATCCACTTCATAAGGTCTTTTAATTCCTTTATGTCTTCCTCCATTCGATAAACGTCTACCTGGGGTTCTTCTGCACTGGGGCAGCTATCAAGGGACTCCCCCACTGCCAGCTCCCAGGATGTCACTCTGCCCCACAACGGCCTTCCTTTTCCCAGTCTGGGGCTGGAAACCCAAATCCTCCAGTGGTGGCCTGGGAGGTGTGAGCTTCAGGAGGTTTCCCAGTCTTGGTCTTGGCTCCTAGTTCCTCTGAAGAAGGCACCTGGTCCTCCACCACCAGACTCTCCAGAACACCAGGTTCCCCAAGAACTCTTCTTGTTCCTGGGTCTCCATTGGAGTTAAAACTGTGAGACTTTGCAAACGGTGAGATCTGGAGTCAGTCCTGTGCTCAAAAAATAAAACTCATTTGAAACAAAAGAAGCTTTATTGATGAATCCAGGCAGAAACATCCATTAACACCTTTTTGCAAAGTCTGAAGTTCAAAGGAACTTGCTCAACCCCTCCCTAAGCCAGCCCCCAATTCCCAAGTTAAGCAACACAAGCGGAGGCTGCATAGATACCAAGGTTGTGTATACTTCCCCTTCCCTTCTCCCAGACAGCCTCACCTTGAAGAACGGTGTTCCCAAGCCAGCTTCACTCCTCCTTGATAACCATCTACAGCTGCAACCCCATCCCTCTTTCCAAACGCCCTCCTTCATTAAAAGCCACTCCATCTGTCCTTCTATCATTTTCCATTAGTGCTTTCTATAATCCATCACTCTACACTGCCTACTATGAACTACAACTATAATTCCTACTTTACTAACCAAACCCTAATATTTTTACCCTTTATGACAGAATTCTTATACACTAGTTCTGACATGCAATGGGCCATTCTCTATCATTCAGGTATACAGCACCAGTCTGAAGTGACAATTCTCTCATCTCAATCTTTCAGGCAAGTAACATCAGCATAAAGTCCCAATGTGCCAGTCTCAGTCTTTCAGGTAAGGAGCATCAGCCTGTAGTCACAATGGGCCAGTATCAATCCATCAGGAAAGGAGCATGAGCCTGAGTTCAAATTGGGCCAGTCTGAATCCTTCAGGCAAGGAGCATCATCCTGAAGTCACAATATGTCATGAATCCCTTTATTCATGCATCTATTCATTTAGGGTCTCATGCCATAAGGGTTATAGGTTTAGGTTTAGATTAGAG
>NW_024807058.1:0-3775 GCF_019175285.1 Sceloporus undulatus | reverse complement strand
TGATCCCGTTCTGATCACGTTTTGATTTCTAATGCGGTAAAATCCGTTCCAGGAACGTTCTCATCACGTGATGAGATGGAACGTTCTCAGAACGCAGTGCGATAATCTCCTTTGTAAGGAGAAAACATTATATGGATCACCAAAGTAAAATTAATTTGTGCAGTAACAAAATCTGGGACTTCTAGAGAGTTTTCCCCCCTCATCTGGAGGGGCTTCCTGTATTTTCCAAATATTTCAAGAAATGGTTTGGCTCTAAACCTGGGAAATGGGAATATGCGGGTAAAATCAAAACAAAAAGAACTGGAAGCTCTGAATACTTCCAGAGACTTTCCCTCCTTCTGGATGAGCCCTTAGTTGGCCACAGAACTGTTCTAATCAACCTCCTTTGACTAGGCATGCCTTCCCCAGTAGAGATGTTAGGTGCAAAAAGAAATGTAAAAATTTTCCCCTTGGGTCTATGCGTTATATTTTTATTCTAAACACACACATATACCAAACTTTTGCTTACAGCAACCTATTGTTCAATGATGCATATATACTATGTAGTACTAGCAAGATAATACTGTCCCCTCTGTTGAATTAATCTAATTCAAATTGATGGAGCAGGCTCCATCACATGATCTGATGTTTCAGGCTGAGCTGCACGAACCTTCCTTTAAAGGACAGATATTGAGAGTCCTCTACAAATCAAACTTGGGTTAATGGGTTATATTAGGTTAGAAATAAAGGGAGGAAACATAGTTCTGTGCTCTTAAGTGTGCAGACTGGCAAATGCCTGAGGGACCATCAGGAAGGGACCATGGCTTAATGATGCAGCACATAGATATAGATGTTTGACATCTTCTGTTAAAAGGGTCAGGTAGCACATAATGGGAAAGACCTCCACCTGCAACCCTAGGTCCTAAAATTGGTTAAGGTTAAAAGGTGATATGATAGCCCTGTTTAAATATTTGAAGGGATGTCATGTTGAGGAGGGAGCAAGCTTATTTTCTGCTGCTCCAGAGAACAGAACCCGGAACAATGGATGCAAGCTACAGGAAAAGAGATTCCAGCTCAACATTAGGAGGAACTTCCCGACAGTAAGGGCTGTTCGACAGTGGAACACACTCCCTCGGAGGGTGACAGAGTCTCCTTCCTTGGAGGTCTTTAAACAGAGGCTGGATGGCCATCTGTTGGGGATGCTTTGATTTGGATTTCCTGCATGGCAGGGGGTTGGACTGGATGGCCCTTGTGGTCTCTTCCATCTCTACGATTCTATGATTCTATGATTCTCTTCTCCAGGCTAAACATCCCCAGCTCCCTAAGGCATTCCTCATAGGACATGGTTTCCAGACCCTTCACCATCCTGGTCGCCCTTCTCTGGACACGCTCCAGTTTCTCAACATCCTTTTAAAATTGTGGTGCCCAGAACTGGACACAATATTCCAGGTGGGGCCTGACCAAAACAGAACAAAATGGGACTATTACTTCCCTTGATCTAGACACTATACTTCTATTGATGCAGCCTAAATTTTTCTAGAACATGGCCACATAGCTAGAAAACCCCACAAAAAAATATGGATACCGGCCATGAAAGCCTTCGACTCCACAGTTGAACATTTGTTTGTGCAATCAGTCTGAATCTAAGGTTTGTGGTGACATTTGAAATCATAAATTGCTTGGGACCTTGTTTCAAGCACAAAATTATTTAAAATATTATGTATAAAATTATCTTCAGACTATGGGGCTGTACAAACAGCCCCTAAGGGGCAGCATGCAACCACCAATTTACTGGCTGGATCAGGGCTGTGGCCACTGCACGCTGCAGCCCTGATCCAGTCTCCAGAGGGTGGAAAAAGGAGTCGCAAAATGCAACTCCTTTTTGTGCATCACAGCCACAGCAGTGTGCCTTTGTGATTTACTTTTGGCACTGCATCATCTAGAAAGATGCAATGCCAGGGTCGCGCCATGATGCCGTGCATTGTCTAGAATGGTACGCATCATCATGGCACGAGGGGGGTGGAGTCATGGCATCCAGCGTGCGGGTGCTTTTCTGTGACTCTGCCCACAGGCTGGCACTTTGTGACAGTCTGTATCAGGCCTATGTGTATAAGATATCTGCAAAACATAAATGAATGTCATGGGCAGTGCGTTATCAGTACGCTGATGACACACAGATATATTTCTCCATGTCTCGGTCTACAGCTTTGACTATAGATGGCATCTCTCATCTCAATGAATATCTTAAGGAGGTAATGGACTGGATGAGGAAAAACAGACTAAAGTTAAATCTAGACAAAATGGAAGTACTCATAGTAGGGGCCCCTAATCCAGGTATTCAGATACATCAACTGGTCCTAGATGGGGTCACACTCCCCTTAAAGAACTGTGTTCGCAGTCTGGGGATGCTCCTAGACTTGTTGCTCCAGATGACAAATCAGGTAAATGTGACAGTCAGAAGTGTTTACTATCAGCTTTGTCTGATATGCCAGCTGCATTCTTTCCTGGAATGGGGGACCTGGAAACTGTGGTACATGCGCTGGTAACCTCATGACTCAATTTCTGCAATGCACTCTACATGGGGCTACCCTTGTGCTCAGTTCAGAAACTTAAATTAGTTCAGAAAATGCAGCCAGGCTGGTCACTGGAAAAACCAGGAGTGACCATATAACACCTATTCTAAAATCACTTCACTGGCTGCCTATTGGTTTCCGGGCGCAGTACAAGGTGTTGGTTATGACCTTTAAAGTCCTACATGACTTGGGTCCAACCTATTTTTGGGATTGCCTTCTTCTGTACAACCCACCCTGTGCCCTCAGGTGCTCTGAGAGGAACCTCTTGCAGCCTATAAAGATCAGGTTGATTGCAATGACCCAGAGGAACTTCTCTTCAACTGTCCCAGATTATGGAATGGTCTGCCGGAGGAGATCCGTCATATCACCAGCTCAGACAGTTTAAAAAGGCTGTCAAGATGGATCTCTGCTGGCAAGCCTTTCCTGAATAATAACTCTGGCAACAAACTGAGTCCACCAACCCATGGCATATTCTACAACTCCATCAACCCTCTCTGATTATTTTAATGGGTTATTTTAATTAGGAATGTGTTTAATTGTTGGGTTTTTTTTTGGGGGGGGGGAGATTAGGATACTATGTATTGTATGGTATGGAATTTTAACTGTAAGATGCTTCGATTGTCCTTGTGATAGAGAGCGGGTAAAAATAAAGTTTTTATTATTTATTAGACTTGGGTTCCATCTCCAAGGTGTCTCATTATGTATATGCAATTCTCTCTCTCTCCCTCTCCCTATTGTTTCAGACAACTTGTTGCAACATGTGGGTCTGACTTCTAATGAGTGACAACTGGAGTAAATATGTAAATTCTGAGTGCTTTTGGTGATGGAATCGAGAGTTGCTGTTAGAATCCACAAGAACAGCATTTGATGCTGCTACATTTTGCTGCAGGCAAGGACGTAGCCAGGATTTTGGGAAGGGGGGGGGTCAAGACTAAGTGCCACCATTTTGAGAGGCTAAGAGTCCCCCCCCCCCAAGACACAAAAAGAGGGTCGAGCGTTTACCTGTGACACCTTGATGGCACCACTTTAACTTCCGTTATGGCTTCGTGCAATGGAATCTTGGGAACTGTAGTTGAGTCATCTGTCAGGTGCCACAACAAACTACAAATCCCAGCATTTCACAACATGGAGCCAAGGGCAATTAAAGTGGCATCAAACTGGATTATTTTTTTCAGTGCAGATGCAAACTGAGTTCTTCCTCTGAAGGTGTTTACATCAGATAA
>NW_024807057.1:0-3776 GCF_019175285.1 Sceloporus undulatus | reverse complement strand
GTAACACCCTCCTCTCTTAACTCTGATTTTCACTTATCTGTCATTGTCCTTCTTTACAGAAGAACTTGTGAGTCGAAAGAGAGTCCACACAGGAGAGAAGTCACATAAATGCCAGCATTGTGGAAAATGTTTTTCTACGAAGTCACTCTTACTGAGACATCAGAGAGTCCACACAGGAGAGAAGCCATAGAATAGTCACACAGGTGGAAAGATGTTTCTCAGATGTCAACAGGCCTTTGGGAACACACAAGGATCCACACAGGGAGAAGAGAGTCGCGACAGGGTAAGAGGAGAGAGTCCATAATGCGCAGCATTGTGGGAAAGGTTTTTCTACGAAGTCACACTTAGTGAGACATCAGAGAGTCCACACGAGAGAAGCCATACAAATGCAGCATTGTGGAAAGGTTTTTTCTCGAAGCCACTTATGGGACATCAGAGAGTCCACACAGAGAGAAGCCAACAAATGCAGCAGTGTGGGAAATGTTTTTCTTTGAAGGCAGACTTAGTGAGACATCAGAGAGTCCACACAGGAGAGAAGCCATACAAATGCCAGCATTGTGGGAAAGGTTTTTCTTCAAAGTCAAACCTAGTGAAACATCATAGAGTCCACACAGGAGAGAAGCCATTCAAATGCCAGCATTGTGGGAAAGGTTTTTCTCAGAAGGCACACCTAGTGATACATCAGAGAGTTCACACAGGAAACTAGTAGAAATGAAAATTTAAGAACTTTAGGCACCATCTAGGAAGTATACATAGTTTAGAGATACAGAAACTAACTTGGCTTTTTTCCATATATATATATATATATACTTTGTATATTGGGTAAATATGTTTAAGTGTGTACTGATGTTTTGTCTTGTATGTCTTTTTAATGAATGTTCAATAATTTTTTTAAAAGAAAATATATTTTTCAATGCAGCACAGAAAAGGCCCTTATGATTTTGTTTGTAAGGTTTGTCTGTCCATATGTCTGTTTATGTTTTAAATTATATTTTGTTAAATTTACATTTTAATTGCTTTTAGTATAGATCATTGCTCTGGTTTATAACTTGGCTAAGGATTATGGGTTGTGGTTTATGTTAGCTAGATGGGGGGCTGGGATTTGTTGCAGCTGTCTAGAATAGTTATGGGAATGATAGCCTTTGGAATGTGTGGGATGTTTGCTGAAGAAAGTTGGAGGCCGGCATTAAGAGAAAGGGCTAGTTTCTGGGAATGGCAAAGGGGTCTTGTTACCTGTGGGGCATAGTCTGTGGGAATTGGAGGTGGGGGCTAGGTTTGGAAGAGGGTAGAGTTTTAGGTTTGGGGGATGTAATGTATTCATTGGATTGAGGAAGGCAGTACTGGCTTAAACACCAAATTTCTGACTATGTGTTCTCAATAAAGTTCTTTGTTGTTTCAACACACTGGACTCATTGATGCACAGAAGTTGTGAATTTGCACAAAATTGACCCTTTCTTCTCTCCTCAGGCCTCAGCTCCATTCCCAGCCATAAGAACAGAGGCAAACACACACATATTTATAGACAGACAGACATCAGAGCAGAGTCTTCCCAGCCTTTCCCTCCTGAGTCCAGCTCCGCAGCTTGGGTTCCATTCTGGAACAAACAAAAAACATACAGCGTCATTTATATACCGCTTCATATTGAACTAACAGTGTCTAAGCAGTTTCCAATTATAAGCTATTTGCCACCCCAAAATCTGGGTACTCATTTTAGCGACCTCAGAAGGATGCAAGCCTGAGTCAAGCTTGAACCCTTTCGCAGGTATTGAACTCACAACCTTATGGTTTTGCAGTACAGGCATTTAAACACTATGCCACCAGGGCTCCTTCACTTCTTCCAAAGGCCAACAGTGGACTAAGCGGCAGCAGCAGCATGGTCCTTGCAGTCCCTGCACATGCTCAGGAGGGGCCTTTGGTGGCAAATGTGCATGCAGAGTCTCAGCCCCTGAACCTGCCGCCCTCACAGCCTGCTCTGAAGAAGGGAAGTGGGGGAGAGCCCTCATTCATTCAGAATGGCTGGAGGGTCTTCTGGGGGAGGGGTGTTGTAAGAAGGTCAGGAACCCCAGTCTCCTCCCCCCTAGAAAGGCAGGGGGCCTGCAAGGCCTCCTCTCTGCCCTCTCCTTTCCCTGCCTCCTCCTTGGGAGATTCCTTGGGGCCCAGATACTTGGGGGGCAATTATGAAAAACAGGGCAGGGGGGATCTTTGGAGAGAGGCATGGCCTTGGGGCCCAGGTACTTCAGTAGCATCGGAAACAACATTATTCGGGAGGGTGGAGTTTTCTCTGGGGGGATGGGGCTCTGTCAGGGGGGAACATGCTGAAAGGGCCTTGGACTCCCTTGAAGGGATGTATGTTAAAGGAGAAGAAGGAAGGAATGGAGTGAAAGTGCCAAGGAAAGAAAAGCATAAAGGGAGGGGGGCATCTGGGACCTGCCTCAGGCACCTTCCCCCCCAGAACTCATTATCAGAGCCTTCCACAGCTCACTTTGACAATTTAAATTACTATTTCACAGAGAACATCTCTCAGATAAGAGCCAAATTGGACACTGGCATTATTGGAGAGGCTATAGGTGAGGTGTCCAGTGACTCTGTGAATAAGAACATACTGGGTCTATTTGAATCTGGAAGTACCAAAGACACGGACAAGCTCCTTGGAAGTGTGAAGAAGACAACTTGCCGTCTTGACCTTGCCCTTCATGGCTGGTCATCCAAGGAGGAGATGCACTTAGGACTCACCTGAGATATGCTTCTCTTAGGGAGGGCTATTGTCCATCTTGCTTAAAAGAAGCGGTGTTATGATTGTTTATGGAAAAGCCCTCCCTAGATCCCTTGGACATGAACAATTACAGACCGGTCTCCCATCTTCCATTTCTAAACAAGGTGATTAAGAGGGCAGTTGCTCTTCAATTCCAAGCGGTCTTGGATGAAACAGAGTATATAGACCATTTCAAATTGGCTTCAGGATGGGATACAGAGTCGAAACTGTTATGGTCGCCTTAGTAGATGATCTCCGCTTGAATATCAACAGGGAAAGTGTGACTGCTGGTGTTTTTAGAGCCCTCAGAGACTTTTGATACCATCAACCATGGCATCCAGAAGGAAATTGAGGATGGGGGCAATGCGTTGCAGTGGTTCTAGTCCTATCTCTCAAGCAGATTCCAGATGGAGATGCTTGGGGACAGTTGTTCCCAGGGCCGGCTCTAGGCATTTTGTCACCCTAGGTGAGAAATATTTTGGCACCCCTGTTGCCCCTCATAATTATTTTCACTCCTTGATTTCCGCTGTTTTATTTGTTAAAGCTAAACATGACATAAAACTTAGGTTCCAACCTCTCATCACAGTATTGAGAATTAGTCAAAAAGCCAGTTAGGTTTTTACAGGTTAATTGACTGCTGTGATATTTGGAATGGCGACTAATGCACACATATTCCTTTTGCAAGCTGGAAGCATTATTCATTCTAATGATGTGGGGAAATCTGGGTCCCATCCCATGAATTTATGGGATAGTAGTGGTCCATGTATGACTCCTAAAAAACTAAAAATCTTCACCCAAGGGGCAGAAAAGGGTCTCACAAGAAAGAATACCAGTAGAGTCACCAGGTGAGAGGACCAGGGCTGCAGTTTGACACCACTTTAGCTGCCTTTGGCTCCCATGGTGACCAGTTGTACTAACCGCAAAGGAGGACAAGGCACCGCAAAATGTAGGGCTTTCAAGTAAAATGGAGGACTTGACCAGTAAAAGCTGAAACCCCTCATATAAATATCAATTCATGCTTCTT
>NW_024807056.1:0-3776 GCF_019175285.1 Sceloporus undulatus | reverse complement strand
TCCAATTTGTTAATCTTAGATTCCACTTGTATAGCATTATCCTCCAGGTGGTTCACAGCACTTTCCAGATTATTCACTTTGTCAGTTACTTTTTCCAGTTCTTTATTTATTTTCTCCAAAGATCCTTTTATCTCTCTCATTTCTTTCTGGATTTCAGATCTTATCTCCATTCTTAAATCCTCTCTCAATCTTGCGTTGTCCTCCTTTAATTCTTCTTTCATCCGTCTTATCTCATCCAGCATTAATAGCTCGCCATACTCGCTTGGTTTCAATATCGTATCCACCGAAGCCTTTTTTTGAATAGGGGGGGTAGGGATAGATGACACCTTTTTGTTTGCAGACATTTCCTTCAGTAGGTTTGGCCAAGTAAATAATAATTCTATAGGTATGCACTCAAACATACAATTATTACAATCAGTATAAATCTCTTGTCTCTTTTCCCTGAACCAAATTCAATAACACTTCTATCTATTCAAATTTATCTCACTATAATTTAAATCCCTATTTAAGTCAAATTAGCTAATATCTTCTCCACCCTTTAAACTATATGTATTTTGGGCTAAACTTTATTCTTTATTCAATTTATCTACCTGTACTTGCTTTTATTCACCAGCAGATGGCACTCCTACTCTATTCTATTTCAAGCAGCCACTACCTATATGAATATCTCTTCCTTATCTGGCAAGATAACCCTGTCTGGTTGTTATTATTATTTCTCCAGCTGTCCAGGTGTTTTCAAGGACAGATAGCACCCCTTTCTGGCTATCCTTTCTTATCTCCCAATTTTCTTAGTATATGTAGCTCTTTAGCAAGAGGGAAAAGAGACAAATGTTACAAAGTAAAAAAAAGAAACAAGAATTACTTCACTTTCTAGTTACAGCCAATATAAAGATCTAAAATGTTACTAATTCCCTTACTGCCCTTTAATTGAGTCTAGTATCTATCAAATAAATCCAATCACTATTATACAACAGTCCATCACTTCCAAAAAACTTTCCTGTAATTTATATCCTCAGTATTTTCCTCCTTTGATTTCTTCAGTAATAGTACTGCATCCACCTTTCTTTAGTTATTGTTAGGTTGTTGTTATTGAGTCCTTTTCCTTTTACTTAACTTCTCAGGGCACTTCCACTACAAGTCTTTTATACAGACACCTTCACCAGTCCTTTACTAATGGGGGGCAGTCCAGTATTATAAGTAAAACTGCAATTTGGGTCCCCTAATTTTCCCCAGGGCTGAGGGGAAAGACAAGTTTAGTCCCGATCTGTTTCTCTATGGATCTTGCTTCTTGATATACAAAAGAGCACCAAATCAGCTCCCTCACTTTTTCCTTTCATATATTATTGCTTCACAAACACTCCGGATGATCTTCTAAATTAAATCCAACCAGGAAGAGACAGGTAGTAAAAAACCACACTCATAAAGAAGGAGTCCTTTTCTTCCTTTCTCTAACCCCTTCGCAGGGGTTTGCAAGCCGTTCCCAAGCACAAACGGGGACTGGGATTTCTTGTTTTTTAAAGATGCACACACATTGGTGGCAGCAAAATACACAAGCCGCAATGAAGAATAACGCAGAGATTCTCCTTAGAGGAATGCGTTCTCCTTAATTTCCTTATTATTGTAGCTTATGAATGAGGTGGTAGGCTCACTCATACCGCGAGGGCTTCCGTCAGCTTCAAGCTCACCCGCGCGCCTCCGGGCTCCTTGCCGCTCCGATTCCCTGCCTTCTCGCTAGTCACTTTGTCTCTCAGGCTTCTTTTGAATCGGGCTCTGGGGAGATCTCCGTAAGCGCTAAGTGGGCGCCTCTGGTTCCCCCTTATCGAGGGGGTACTTCGGCTCCGTCAGGTGTCTCTCGCGGAGCCTGGAAGCTGGCGGTTGTCGCCCCAAGGGAGAGCCTCTCTCAGATGCGACCGCCGTGATCCACCATACCACCGGAAGTCCCCAGCAACTCCAGTTTTAACAGTGGTTGTTTGTGGACAAAGACATAGCCATTGGATATTGAAATGAGATGGTAAGACCAGTTTGGCCTTGGAAACTAGCCTGCAGGTGGAGAGAATAGATGAATCTAGGCTGCCCCCATGAGGATAGGGTCAGATAGTGTTGAAATGTGTGTAATGAGCCAGGAAGCCATTGTCCACCACCCTCCAAGGCAGTGTAATTGCTGAGAGACTGTAGTATATGGATTAATTCCAATTCTGCTGTTTCACTTTCCAATCTACCTGTGTAGTTCTTTTGTTCAAGGACTGCTGTTCTGAGGTCTGACATGAAATGCCCAGGGAGATGGTAATGTTCTGCCACAGGTTTTTGTGTATTCCCATTCCTAACATCTGATTTATGTCCACTTATGCTCTGGCGCAGGGACTGGCCTGTTTGCCCGATGTAGAGTGCTGATGGGCATTGATGACATAGTATAGCATAAATAATACTGGAGATGAGCATGAAGGTCCCCCTAATATCTTCACTTGCTCATCTTCCAATGTGATCGAAGAAAAAAGCATTGAATATTATTATCAGATAGTATCACTTTCTGCCAGACTTTATGAGAGTTCTCCGTACACAGGTAATCTTGCCAAAGTCCCTATGGTATCTACAGTCTAATTTCCAAAAGTGCTGTGTAATTTTCAATTTAGATAGAGAAGTCTTGTAATTGGCAGTGGAGGTGTGTCTTGGGTGGAGTGGGGAGGGCTGGCGGCGTTCCATCCCAGGTTCAGTTCTCTGCATTTTTCATGATCAAGCCTAATCCTCTAGAGAGCAAGTGTTTGTCAGAGCAAGAAATTGCAGGGCTATATTGACCAAGAGTCAGACTCTAGGAAAAAGCAGCTTTGTGTCTAAAAAAGCATGCATTATGCATAATTTTAATATAATAAAAATACAAACATTGCAGGTGTTTACTTTTACTGCATGTGTTCTAGATGTTTGGATTTTTAAAATCTCTCTTACTTTGGAAAAACAAAATGTGTGCTATGAATTCTGCCATCACAACAAGCAGAATACAGACTGTCTTCATACTGAAAATCCAAAAATAGGCCATTCCATCAGTGTTGATGCAGTTTGGCTGTGGTACAGCCCATTACCTTTACAGCCTTTCTCTCATGCCTAAATTCTGTTCAGGTATGTTAGCATCATGACACTCTTACAAAGTATACTTGCTTACTTGCTGTTCTCTCCTTTAAATTCTCCTAGGTGGGCTGTAATCCTGTCAGTATTGAAAGACTTTTTACTCAGATTAAACTTGGTTGTGTGAGCTATCTGTTTTCTTTCTTCTCAGGCTGCAGGGAAAGCAGGATTGCCCTCAGGCCAAGCTCAGAAGCTTCTGGAAATGAGCAGCACACCTGAAGTGAAGAATCGTCTGAAAGCAACAACAGATGAAGTCCTGGGATATGGGGTGAGACACAAGCATCACTTCAAGCCTATACTTGGTGAACAAAGACCTTTTCAAGGAGTGTGTTGTGGGGTAATGAGGATACAAAAAATCAAAGCCTGTTAAAATCCTAATCAGTATTCAAATTGGCCAGTAATCAAGATCTGGAGCCCAGTAGTGGATTTTTAATCCCAGGCAAAGCAGGCCTCTTGGCTTCTACTTAGATATCCTCCTGATTGTTCACAGTGGTCACTGGTGGTATGTTGCAGCCAGTTTCCTTACTGATAACATTAGACAGCTCATGAACAGAGAAGAGACAAATCAGGGGAAACAAGTAGGTGAATACCTGGTAAATCTGTCATATCTTTTTCCATCACTGAGCTAGTTCTCTCCATTCCCTCTCTCTCTCTCTCTC
>NW_024807055.1:0-3776 GCF_019175285.1 Sceloporus undulatus | reverse complement strand
TATCTATATCTATCTATTTATACACACACACACACTACACAGATTTCCATGCCAACACCCTTTGAAGATGCCAGCCACAGATGCAGGCATCCAGGCAGAGCTGCCAAAAACCCTTGCTTGAAAACCTATAGCAGCAACTGCAAAACTGGTGCCCTTCAGTTCTTGTTGTTCTTGTGTGCCTTTCTGACTTAGTGTGAACCTAAGGAAAACTGATCAAATGGTTTTCTTGGAAAGATTTGTTCAGAGAGGGGGTTGCCATTGCCTTCCCCTGTGGCTGGGAGAGTGTGACTTGCTCAAGGTCCCTCAGTGGGGGGTTTGTGACCGAGTTTTAAGAGTCCTAGCTCTCTAAGCACCATTCCTTAACCATATCACATGAATCTGAATATGGGTGCAGTGTAGTGAGAAAAGTATATTATGTTATTATGGAGTATTTTACTTGGCTCCTTGCAATCACATCTCATGAAACACCCTTCTAAGCCAACCTCCTTAGCATGAAACACTCTTCTAAGCCAACCTCCTTAGCTAGAAACCTTAATGAATTTCCTCTGAATCCCCATTTTGGAAACATGTACTATAGCTAGAAGTATATGATCTAAAATAATTTGGTCTTCATTAGGTTTTTATGCAACAAATATGTTCAGAGCAAGATGGGACTAGCAATTACGATAGCAGGTACAGAAGGAGAACATAAGAGAAAAACATTTCATGAAAGAGTCTGCCTAACCACTAGAGTCTTAGAGCACTAGTTCTGGACAATCATTAGTTTCTTCCTCAGCTAGAGTTCTTCCCCACAGAGCAGGCATCCCCATTCCACAAAGGCATCCTATTCCAGGAGTAGCTTTTATATGCAACCACAGTTTAAGCCAATTGAATATTTTGATAATAGATGCCAACATTTTACTAAAGATGGCAGATTTCAGGGCCTGCGTTTCATGATGGTGATGATGATGGGAGGAGGTAAAGAAGGAGGGCAATGTCCGTGGGACTGGCTACATGGGCAAACAAATTGCACAAACCAAGAAAGCAAGTTGGGTTCCGGGGGATGGCTGTTTAGCCGCACTTGGCAAGACCCCCTTTTTCGATTTGAGCAATGAAAACAACTTCCTGTCAATAAATATGAACAAACGCTTGGACAAACCTTCAAAGTGATGAGTTACGTTGAAAATATGCTTCAAAGCACTTTGGCTGTTCCTGTAAACTGAAAGGAAATGATTGTTCAGAGCATTTTGGCATCTAAATAGGCTTTATAAATAAGCTGAACAGGTCTGGCATGTCTTTAGCTATGCTGCTTGTGACATAAAATATACAATTGAAGTGGGGGGGGGGAGGAGTAGGCCTGGGAGGTGCAAAGGATGAAACCAAATTTGCCAAGCCCTCAACAGTGTTAAGACTTTGAGAGCCGAGCAACCCTTGCTGTCAAAAGTGTGTTCGGCTACAATAAACACAGCAGTGCTATTTACTGGAAAGAAAATCGAAAGAACCCCATACAAAAACCACAGGCCTGTAGGCAAGACCTAGTTTATGACTTGTGTGCTGTTGTGTGTTATTGGTGGTACCCTGTATTACCTAAAGATTAGGTAGTGGAGGAGATAGCAAGTCTCTTGGCCCTTTCCCCTAGGGCCTCTGCACCCGTGTCCCTGTCCTCAGCTGTTTCTCATGGGTGTATTCTGATCACACTGTGGGCCCTTGCAAAAATGACAACACTGCTACTACTATTGCTGCTTGTCAGTGAGGTCTTGCAGATTCCCCAGAGTCACCATGGGAAAGACAGGGATAATTTGTTGAAGCTGGAACCAAATAGCATTAGTTAGAATGTGAGATGTAAACTGTCTGGAAAACTTGGAGGGATAGGAGCAAGTGATCTAAGCAGTTGGGAAAACAGATTAACGGAGGGCCCGAACAGACAGGCTAAAATAAAGCTGCTTTGAGCCACTTTGGAAGTGTGCTGTTTAAATGATGCATGCATCCTAAAAGGCTGGAAGCCATGCTAAAGCCACACTCCAGTTCTAAGGACTGGAGTGCAGCTTTGGTGCAGTTTCTGGCCTTTTAAAATGCATGTGTCATTTAAATAGCATATTTTCAAAGTGACCTGAAGCAGCTTTATTTTGGCCTGTCTGTTTGGGCCCTGATATGTTTTTTGAGAGAGAAACTGGATGATGATGATAGGTGGGGCTGGTTAATCCTTGTGTGTTTCACCAAACCAACTATGTTTTGTGACTTAAGCCCCACTGAGCCAAAGGAGCAAGTTAGTAATCATAACCAGTTGGTGTCCTTCCGCTGGTAAAAGGACTTTGTTGACTGTTACATGGTAACTGGATTGGAACCCACAGTTGTCTGGTTACTAGTGGCACAGTAAACACTAAGGCTGGACAGTGTTCAAGGGCACATCACCATTTGTGCAAAGGGGAAGGAAGAAGAAAAAGTCAACCCATATGGTCTGCATTGGTTTTCAAAAGTGAAAACATATGCAGGACTTTTAACCAGACGTGCTTCTTGTTATTTTAATGAGAAATTCCATAATTAGACGGGGAAAATAAAATTAAACTGACTGCCCTCCCCCATCTCTTCTTAAGCTTATGAGAGACACATCAAAGGCAGGGGGTGTTTTCACCCAACGCAGTTTTTGCCAGACTGTGATGTTTCTTAATCTTTTCACTCAGAGGAATTAAAGTATACGCAAATAATATTGCAGCATTTTAACACTCACAATCTTTTGTTTTAAAAAACAAGTAAGTCCTCGGTCTGCATTTCATTTATCAGCAGTTAAACATCATTACAGCATTAACAGCCAGTCTAAATGTGGAAAAGCCCTCCTTTGTACACCTATAAACTACAGTACATCAAACTGGACTTTATGATGCACTGCTCAACGGGGGGGAGGGGGGAGTTCTATAAACTTTTTACCATTCTTTGCATTCCTTTGATTATAGTAAAAATTTAGTTCAACTGAGATATAAAACAAGACTTTATTAAAAACATTTGGACTAGCTTCTTTAAACAAAAGTGGAAACCAAAAAAACAATACAAGGATTTTCAGTTAGTTGATTCCTTTCAGTCAAACAGTTCTTATGGAATTTTCTAGATCTCCTGTGCAGATGCAAGATATTCAAACAAACACTCCACTAATGCTCATTTAAATGCCTTTTATTACCAGTGATACCAGCCAATGTATGCAGTTTGGATATGTGTTCATATTGAGAGCAAGTAGACTGACTGTATAACGAGAAAAACCATCTCATGTATTTAGATGAGCAAATGCACCATAGGTCCTGATGGTACACATGAATCCCTAGGAGGAGATAATGGGCCCAAACAGACAGGCCAAAATAAAGCTGCTTTGGGTCACTTTGGAGGTATGCTGTTTAAATGATACAGCCTTAGTAGCCAATCTAAATGTGGAAAAGCCCTCCTTTGTACACCTATAAACTACAGTACATCAAACTGGACTGGAGCGCAGCTTTGGTGCAGCGTCTGGCCTTTTAAGATGCATGTGTCATTTAAACAGCATACCTCCAAAGTGACCCAAAGTAGTTTTATTTTGGTCTGTTTGTTTGGGCCCTAAGTCCTCTTCAGAAAGATTGTTACACACAAAGCACCCTTGGATTTTTGACATACCATCTCAACCTGGTTAATAAAACCTGTTTTATAAAGCTCATACCCCATTAAATGATTTAAGTACAAGGTTTTTTTTCTATGAAATTTATCACATGGGGGGGGAAAACGTCCCCCGATGCGTTCTAACAAGCATGAGTGCGGGCGCGCACGGAGCGTGATGG
>NW_024807054.1:560-3776 GCF_019175285.1 Sceloporus undulatus | reverse complement strand
GTATAACACTGTTAAAGAGATTACAAGTCTCCAGTTGCTCCAGATTTTCCTGGAAGATCTGGAACCCTCCTTTCGGGTGCCAGGCTGCTGTTTTGCACACAGATTCCACTGTGCCACTTGGCACAGCAACCACACCTCGGGTCATTTCACTCTGTTGTCAGAAGCAAGTGACTTGTGGCAGTGGCCATGTGGGATGGCACAGCAGGTTGTCTATGCAAATAGCCACCCAGCATCAGAACGTTGGGCCAAGGTAATGGGGAGTGGAAGTCAGGATAGCTCCAGGTCAGAATACTCCAGGCTGCCACTACAAAGCCTTAAACAGTCCAAGACAAAGGATCATATTGTCCTATATGTATCTATCTTTCCAATGTCATTGTTACCAGAAGACTTAACCCGGGTGCACCTACCTTTCCAGGAGAGATGCATACCAGGAACAGATTTTTCCATACTGTATATCTATTGTGGAAGGACATTTCTTTGCACCTCCTCTTTAATCCAGAAGCAGGAAACCTGTGGCTACTCAGAGGTTTTCAACATCCTCAAGAATTTTTTTCCCAATCTGCTTGCTTACATCATCTGTGGTACTTGTGCAGCCTCCCAGATATTGGACTCCATCTCCCAAGAGTCCCAGACAACATCACCAATGGCAAGGAATGTTGAGAGTTGCAGTTGAACAACATCTGAAGAGACACATAATTCCCACTCCTAACTTACATATTCATGTGTTTGGTGATAATGGTAAATCCTGCTTCCGGCTCATGGAATATGAATCAGTGACTTTGAGGGTTGGGAAGACATCTAAAATAACCTAAATTAGCTATATATTTGTCTTTGCGGCAAATGTTTTTTTTTTTTTTTTAAAGAATGTAGTTTTCTTCTCCATTTTTTATTCAGGTTGTCACTTGCAATGAAATATAATTTCATTTTATTTTCCTAAATGTGTTATGTTTACCTCCGCTACAAATATTTTATATACACACACATAAGTTTGCATTGTTTTTTTCTAAATCACTAATGTCATATACAGGCTTTTTTTAAAAGCAAATGTTATGAACAGAATTAATGCTTTCTTGAGGTTTGGCTGTAATATATTATTTAGCTCAACATCTCCCATGATAGTGGAGTGAATATCACGGTACACTTAATTTTTGACGACAATTTATACATTTAAAATAAATTGCAAAATCCCCCAGTGGGTTCCAGCATGTTGACACATTTTAAATTAAGGACAGTAATGGGAATGACTGCTAACTTTTTAAATGAGAAAAGAGCAATCATTAGTACAAACTGGTTTGGTTGGCACAAGGGGAAAAAAATGTAAAAGTACTACTGCCTCCTCTGAATATGCACATGTCAAGTTACAGGGCTGCTCCTTTGTCTTTGCTGTGTGCAGTCTCAGTGCTGTCAACAAATTCCCCTTGTTCCCTTTCTCCTTTTATAACCTTCTGCTAAAAATATGCTGTGTCTCCTTTTGAAGCATAACCAACACTACTTCCCTTTGACCCTGTCTCCAAAAGTTGGTTGCTAGCCATAATTGAGATCACAACAACAATGTAACTGGGCCAACCAGCTGAGCATGTCATCTCTGCCCAAGAAGGAGGTTTAAAGTAGGGCAATGTGTTCATCATGGACCTTCAAAGGTCTTCCCTGTTTCCTACGACACTTAACTTCCAAACTGTTCTGTCTCTGTATGTAGAGATCTTGTAGCACCTTTGAGACTAACTGAAAGAGAGAAGTTGTCAGCATGAGCTTTAGTAGACTTCATTCTATTTCCTCAGATGCATTATGTTCTGTCTCTGTGTGACTTCACAGAAGCTGAGCCAAGAGGAGTCATCTATATCATAGTTATCTGTTACAGTGGGCTGCTGTTATCTGGGCAGCACGGCTGAAGAGTGTGTCTCACTTTTAATGATATGATAGGTTAGGTTACATGTATTAGTCAGCAATCAGCATCATGTGCCCTTGACAGATCACACAAGACAACTTCCCAGTGGGGATGGCTCCCTTGTGAAACATGAAAGCTTCCAGACAGTTTGAGATAAAAGGTTATAAAAACATGGCATCATGACGTGCAAAAGAGGCTTTTGGGACTGATGGAAAGGTAGAAAAGGTGCTTCCTCCTTCACTAGGGAAGCATGGCCATAGGCTGCTGGACAAGGAAGTCAAGACTTGTAGCTTGCCATGAGCATCTGAAGACCCAGAACACCATCTGTTCACCTGTTTAGATAATTATGTTAAGAGGTATATTTTCTTTCTAACTTTGGCTCAGTATTATTTAAGACTGTTTTGTAACTTTGTAAATACTCATAAGTAGTTCCTGAAGGGTATTATCAGACAAGATCACAGAGATTAAGCATATACAACTGGACACTAAAGTTAAGATCATCCAAGTCATCAGTGGACCCAGACAGACAGGCCAAAATAAAGCTGTTTTGGGTCACTTTGGAAGTATGCTGTTTAAATTATGCATGTGTACCAAGAGTCTGGAAGCTGCACCAAAGCCACGATCCAGTCCTAAGGACTGGAGCACAGCTTTGGTGCAGCTTCCGGACTCTTAGGATGCATGCATCATTTAAACAGCATACCTCCAAAGTGACCCAAAGCAGCTTTATTTTGCCTGTCTGTATGGGGCCATATTCCCCATCACCATGTATGGATGCAAGAACTGGACAGCAAAGAAAGAAGATAGGAGAAAAATCAAAATTTGAGATGTACTTCTGGAGAAGAGTGCTGAGGATACCACGGACAGCCAAAAAGCCAGAAATGTCCCTGGAAGCCAAGATGATCAAATTGAGACTTTGGATAAATAAATAAATAAATAAATAAATGAAATAAGTTTGGCCACATCATGAGAAGACATGACTCATTAGAAAAGACAATATTGTTAGGAAAGGTGGAAGGAAGTGCAAAGAGAGGAAGACCACATGCCAGATGGACAGACTCAATCAGGGAGGTCATGGCCTGAAATTACAGGACTTAGCATTGCAGTCAATAATTATTATTATTATTATTATTATTATTATTATTATTATTATTATTATTATGTAGATTTGCACAGCGCTGTACATAAAAACAATAAATATAAAAGAGTAAACCTGCCTATGGCCTACAATCTAAGAAATAGTAGGATAATACAGTGGTACCCCGGGATACGAATGCGCCGCCTTACGAAATTTCCGGGTTACGAAAAAAAATCTATTTAAAAAAACTGTTCCG
>NW_024807054.1:0-460 GCF_019175285.1 Sceloporus undulatus | reverse complement strand
CGGCGGCGGAACGAATTATTTTCGTAACCCGGGGCACCACTGTACATATAAAATACATAGCAATACAGGAAATGATTCAATAAGGCAACAGAAGAACATCAAATAGCAAGTGACGATCATGCAATGCCTGGGAACGCTTCTCTGAACAGGATGGTCTTCAACTCTGTTTTGAAGCTGGTTAAGGAAGTGATGGCTCTTGCTCGCGGGGGAAGGACGTTCCAGGAGTGAGGGGCAGCATGTGAAAAGGGGCGAATCCAGGATGGGGCAGAGGAAATCCTGGGCTGAGACAGCAGACCTTTACTACCAGAATGGAGGGCCTGAGTGGGAAGGTGAGGAGAAAGAAGGTCTGATAAGTAAGGAGGGGCCAACCCATGGAGGGCTTTAAATGTCGACAGCAGGAGCTTATACTGAATACGGAAAGGGAGGGGGAGCCAGTGAAGGGATGCCAACAAAGGAGAGA
>NW_024807053.1:0-3777 GCF_019175285.1 Sceloporus undulatus | reverse complement strand
GCTTGTGAAACTATTTTTTCATTGCTTAATAAAAATTCATTAAGTCTTCATGATCTATTTTTCTTTTCCCTCTTAAGTTTCAATGTTATTGGGTTATGATCCGAAAATTTTTTTGCCCTTATCTCTGTTTCTAGTACATCGCTCATTACTCCTGTTGATACCAGAAAAAAATCGATTCTAGAGTTGGATTTATGTACTTCTGAGAAATACGTATATTCTCTAGATGTTCCATTCAATAGTCTCCATGGGTCAATTAAGGTCAATAGTTCGGACATCTTAAAGAAGGAATGAGGTAATTTACCCTGATTTTTCATTATTGATTTCTTTTTTATTGATTCCCTGTCCACAGATGGATTTATTACCCCGTTCCAGTCCCCAAAACATATGTAATTTTCATATTCCAATTGAGTTAGTTTGTTTGTAAGTTCCTTATAAAAGTTAGCTTTATTTTCAAGTGGTCCATAGACATTCAACAAAAAAATACATTTTCCATCTATTTGAATTTCAACCCCTATATATCTTCCTCCCTCATCATTAATAATTTCTTTGGCTTGAATCTGATTGGAGATATAGATTGCTACACCACTTTTTTTTTTGCTTTTGGCTGACACAAACAATTGGCGTAATTTATGATTAATCAAATATTTCACATCTTTTTTTCTAATATGTGTTTCCTGGATGCCACAAATTTGCACTTTTTCTTTTTCTAATATGTGGAAAATCTGCCTTCTTTTATGAGGTGAGTTTAGTCCGCGTACATTCCAGGATAATAGTGTGGTCATAGCTATTTAACCTATGTACAATTCTTCAGAATATGAGCCAATTGATGGTAACCAAAACTTGTTCACTCCAATTAATTCCAAATCTTCTTCAACAGAAATACTCAACCCTCCTGCTGCCCCGCTCTGATTTTCCCCCACTTCTTCATCCACCTCATCTGTGTTCGTCTTTTCTTCTATCACATCTATCTTGTTTACTTCATCCTGTTTATTTGCATTGTTCTTCGGATGTTTTTGTTCTTTTCTCCGTCCACTCTCATCCTCTTCCTCATGCCTTTTCATATTGTCCAACAGTTTTTTAGCTTTTTCTACTGAGTCTATCTTAAATGTTTTTTCATTCCATGTGACAATCATTCCTTCCATTGAATCCCATCGAAATCTTATATTCCTTGCTTGCAGGTAACGTGCCAAAAATTGATAATCTTTTCTCCTCCTGAGAACAACAGCCGGGACATCTTTAAATATTTTATCACGGAGTCATTTATCTTTAGCTGTTTTCCGTAGCTTGCTTCCATTATTCTTTCACATTCTTTCACGGGTCATGTAAACCACAATGTCTCTGGGTAAATGTTTTTTCCTTGCAATGGCTGAGTTCACGCGAAATATCTTGTCCATTTCTAAATCTATCACTTCCAGCGGGATATCCGTTAGTTCTGTCAGAAATTGTATCACAATCTCATAAATATCCTCGTTGGCATTTTCCTCCAGTCCTCTGATTTTAAGGCATTTTTTCCTGGCTTTAGATTCTCTCCTTAAGTCTTCCTCTCCATCATTTTTCTGTATCATCTCTATTATTTTGGTTCTCCTTTCTAGATCTTCAGTTCTATTTTCTAACGTCCCGATCTTACTGTGAGCTTCCTTCAAATCTTCCCTCAGTGTTTGTATTGTTGATTTTAATTCATCTATCTCTTTTTTGAAGTCTTTTCTAATATCTTCCCTAGATTTTACTAATTCTTGTTTAAAGTTCTTCTCCATTCTTTCAATTGCTTCTAAAATTTTAGAGTTAGAGTCTGGTGTTTTCATCTCCAAGGAAGGTCTTCTGTTCATAGGCTGATTTGTTATTTGTAGCCTCTGAGCTGCGTTCCTGGTTACTATTGACATTTTGGTTGTGTTAACTACTTTTTTTTTTTTTAGAAAAGAAAAAAAAACCTATCAATTAGAGGGAGGAAGATATTAATTATGCAATCAATATTTCAACTTTGTCTACCTCCTAACCCTCTAATCTTAAATTCCTTTTCCTTTACTCCTTATCTTGTTCCTAGTATCTATGATCAATTTAAAATAATATCACTGTACAGGGAAGATAAGCCAGAGAAAGCCTATGTTTTCCACTCCAAGCCAAAAAGAAAGGAAAGGAGGAAAAAGAGGGGGGGAAAAAGGAAGAGGGAACAGAGAAGGGAAAGAGACGAATATAAGAAAAAGAATGTAAGAATAGAAGAATAAAAGGAAAGAAAAAAAGAAAAGAAAAGGAGGGAACAGAGGAGATCAAAAGAAGAAAGAGAGAGAAAAAAAAGGAAGAAATAAAAAAATAAAAATAAAAATAAAAAAAAGAAAGAAAGAAAGAAAAGGAAAAGGAAAAGGCAAGGAGAAAGATTTCAGGCCAGGTGTCTGATTAAAATGATGCAATCTACCAGTACACCAATTTGGCCAGCTGTTACCAATAACTTCACAAGGTTATCACTCTCAGATACCTCCCATAAACCCAAATTAGAAACCCTTTGACTTACTCAGTTTCTTTACAATGAAATATCTTTGCTAATTAAACCAAAATTTACACAATATCTAACCATCCATAGTTCAGGTGTTTTTAAACCAGTAAATTAGATTAATTCAGGCCCACTATACTCTTTTACTATATCCACTTAATGTAACTATTCCATGTATCATATAGTTGTTATTTAAGCAAAATGTATCAAACCAAGTCCAAGTCCAAGCCAAGTAAGGGGGAAGAAATTGAAAGAAAAGAAGCCGTTTAGGGACAGCAAAGTGTTGCTTGTATTAGTTAGTTATTGTTACAAAAAACTATTGAAGAATTGTTAGTTCTTATTCCACAAGAGTCTCCAAAATTAGTAGTATCAACGTAGGCTCGTCCCCTGTCCTCAGATCCGATGAATTCTTTCTTGCACCACTGCTTCCTTGTTATTGTTGTTTATGTTGTTATGCTGTTGTTATTGTTTTCCCTCTTTATTAAAAAAAAGGAATAGCTTGTAGATATAAGTTCCAGCCAGTTCTCAGGGGTAGAAAGATGAGGAAGGTAGAAGGTAGAAGGAAAAAATAATATCCAGCAAAATCAGCAACAACAAAAATCCCAGAAAGCTGTTCTTAAATTGTTGGTTGTGACATATAGTTTCCAGTCAATCCTTTGAGTCCCAGTCCTTTAAGTCCCGGTTACTTCTTATAAGTCCAGCAAGGGATAGAAATTCAAATTCAAATTCAAGTCTCCTGGTTTGTATTATTTACATATTTACTTCTGTATTTCTGCTAGATTCATCTTTAATTTAACCTGGTAAATTCAATCTTTAATACTCCTTAAAACTTAGTCCTTAGTCTTTGGTCCGTTCTTGGCTTAGTCCTCCAACTGTTTCCAGCACTATTAGCACTATTAGCCACCGGTTTAAAGTTATTTCACATCCAATCTGGTACTAATAATACTCATTCAAGTTCATGCTCTTAAAGGAAATAATCCTCTTAGGTGAACACTTCTTTTATCAAAAAGAACCAAGCAGAGTTCTCTTGCCTTAGGAGGATATCCTTTATTTATGAGCTGCCGGCATGGCCCTTTGCCAGTCCTCCAAACAAAGGAGGATCGCTGCCGCGGAACCTATTCTAAAGACCCCAGCGGGGGGAAAAAATCAGCAAAAATCCACACAGGTCCGAAAAGATGAAAAGAAAGATGTTTGTCAAGCTTACTTTGGTCTTCTTACAAAACTTGCTCCTTATGTGTCCTCTAAAATCCGGCAAGGCAGGAATTTGCTCCGTTCTTGGAGCGCCAGCTATG
>NW_024807052.1:0-3777 GCF_019175285.1 Sceloporus undulatus | reverse complement strand
GGTGCCTCTTATGCGACTTTCAGCTTACACTGAAAGCCACACAACATGCCTGCACCATGCCACGCATCGTTCACAAGCCCCATTATTTTCATTGGGGCTTGAGCATACACGCTATTTGCCTTATGCGGGGGGGAGGTCTGGAATAGATCCCCGCATAAGACAAGGGCACACTGTATATATACCGTGTAACCCTGCGTAGGGAGGAGTGATTCCCATGATTCTCTACCCAGGGTCATAGAGCATATATATACCCAACTCTCTTCCATGTCAGAATTCTCTAAAGATGCCAGCCACAGATGCAGGTGAAACATCAGGAATAAACTCTTCTAGAACATTACCACATAGCCCAAAAAACCCACAAAAAACTATGGATGCCGGCCATGAAAGCCTTCGACTTCACATACTCCAACACTACCAGTGCACCTTTTCTTTCTTTATTCTGTTTGATCATCACCTTTCTTTTTCCTCTTTTCCTAGCAACTGAAATATGTTGTGTCATGTTCTAGATTTTTCATTATCTCTTAAAATCTTCCTTTCTATAAAAAGTGCTCTCCCACTTTCCCTCTTTATCACACACATTTTATGGGGAGAAAATAAACCAGTTCCTTTACTACTTCCTAGCAGATTTGATGTAAATGCAAAGACCAATTTGGAATGACTAAATATTCTCTTTGCCCTTTCACATTTACCTTTGCTTCCTAAAATATCACAAAATACCAGGCATCAGGACAAACTGACCCTTCCACCACAGCTCTTTCTATTTGAGTCCTTGTGTATTTATTGAGGGCAGTGGAGTGCAATTTAAGGACTGTAACTCTACCAGTGATCAAAGTGCTCACTTTTTGCCTCTTTGGCTCTTCTTGAAGACACTCACTCAAAAAGTCTTTCTTTTTTTCATCTTTGCCTTAAAAGAATTTCCAAGGAGACTGATAAAGCCACTCTAACTGTAGTATCTACACATTGGAAGCACAAGTGGCTATCCTCACCTTGGATTCCAAACCAAAGCAAAGACATTTTGAGGCTAATTTAACAGCAGTTCACTATTTCCATGGACTCCTGAGTGGTAGAGCACTATGACAGAGGGTAGAAGCTAGCGATTGCTAGTTGAGATATCTCTAAATTTCCCTAACTACAATTTCAAGGCTCAGTGGGACACTAAGAGCCCATATAGACAGGCCAAAATAAAGCTGCTTCACGTCACTTTGGAGGTATGCTGTTTAAATGATGGGTGCATCCTAAGAGGCCAGAAGCCACTCCAAAGCCATGCTCCAGTCCTAAGGACTGGAACATAGCTTTGGAGCAGCTTCTGGCCTCTTAAGAGGCATGTGTCATTTAAACAGCATACCTTAAAAGTGACCAGACATAGCTTTATTTTGGCCTGTCTGTTGGCCTTAGACAGTGAAAATGTTATAAACAGTAGTTTTTCACTGGGAGGGGGACTCCAGATATTGGGCTTCAACTCACAGAAGCTCCAGCCAGCATGACCAGTAGTGAGGGAATATCCTCCAACTGCTTTGATCTAGCAATCCCAATTAACCTTCTGCTGTTCCACTTTTTAAGGTGCTTTTAAAATATCCCTCTGTCTTTCCTTTTCTCACTTTCACTTTAGTGTACATTGGCAGGATACAGACCACCCAAAATATACACACCGCCACCCTCGTTTGTTGCATGAGGGAGCCGCAGCGGACAAACTGCGCCGCTCCCTCACGCAACAAAAAGAAGCCACAAAAAGCATCTTCTTTCTGCAGTGCCATTATGATGCTGCAAGGTGCCAATGGCGCACTTGCGGCATCATGAAGGTGCTGAGACGTGCAGACGCTAGGCATCCATCACATCAAAATGGTGGCACCCATGTGCATAGGGCGCCACCATTTTTACGCCCCCGTCACGTGCGAGGGGCATTTGAAAGTGCCGCCCCTTGCATGTGACGGGGGCACCTCATAGTGCCTGTTTAAATAGTGCCTTTGTTACCCTAAAAGGTGTGGGGAACATGGAGTCCCCACCAACACCATCAGTGTTTCCTTGATATTTTGGGGAAATTATTAGCTCAAAGGGAGGCTTGTGAGATCTTTCCAACTACATATACCAGTACTTACTGTAAAGATACTCT
The DNA here is from genome assembly GCF_019175285.1 of Sceloporus undulatus. Lineage (NCBI taxonomy): Eukaryota > Metazoa > Chordata > Lepidosauria > Squamata > Phrynosomatidae > Sceloporus > Sceloporus undulatus. The sequence continues at coordinate 1,667 of NW_024807052.1, read as the reverse complement.
GGTTTTCATGAATAAGAGAGTTTTATTTAGAAATGTGCAAAGGTGCCCGCAAACACACAAACCAATGCAACTTTAAGAAACATTCAAAGCTAACAGAAAGAAAGGTATGAAAAGCTGGATAGCAAGCAAACAAACAAACCAGGAATTAGAGATGGTAATAATTACCAGTCCTGAAGAGAGAGGGGAATCAGACAGTATCTGAAGGCAACACAGTGAGAGGGATCTTCTGTGCAGTCAGGGTTCATGGGCAAAGTAGCTATGTCTGGGGCTGATATTTTGATCTGATTTCATAGCCTCAAGGGGCACCTGATGCTATCCCACAATGTAACAAAAGCCTTGATGGTTTTCCTGTGGAATTAACAAAAGGACTCTAGATCAGCTGTTGGTTTTAACTCCAGAGTGACAAAACATTGATAGGATTTGAGGCAGCCACTGAACATTAAATAGGAACACAACCTGAGGTGAGTTTGGAGGAATGGTCTTTAACTGTCTTTGTAATGCAACTTGCTTAATCTCTATTGAGAGGAAGTGCAAAGAGCCTGGGAGAGGATGGAGTCAGCAGGAAACCTATTTATCTTTTATTTTAGGTGTCTTCAGGCCAGTATGCCTTCTCACATGTGTAACTTCCTAGTGTTCTCTTAAAAACATGTCTGGCACTAGATATCAAATATAAAACTCCAACAAGAAGGGTGTGGGATATGCTAACAACTACACCTTCAGTTTACTGCAGTTGCCACAAAGTGAGCTCAAAGTGCCAAAGTAATTTCCATTCAACTAACTCAGTAGAGAAAGAAGAGAAGAGGAGTGGAATGTTGCCCTTCTCAGAGTCAAGCAAAAGCAAACTGCTGCAGACTCTTCTAGCTTATCAATTCTTCCTCATCAGTAACTTTTGCCATCTTGACCACACTCTGATCTTGCTTAGCTACATGTTTCCCAGTTGTGTGAAGGATTCTAGTAATTCTCTATATGAATCCTGGAGGCCTGCTCATCAAACCAGATTTATGTATAATTATGAAGTAATAAAGCTATGTGTGTTAAAGAAAAACAGAAATCTGAAATCCTGTTGGTTAAGGCCCAGCTAGAATCAGTTGCTGAATGGTGAATCAACAGACCACCCATTGAGATGGCCTGGACCACCCACTGAGATGACCCTCTCTCTTCTTCCCCCCAAAACATCATAGCGAATGTGGGCTAAAGGCAGGCAGTGATGTCAGTCACTGAGCTGAGTTCCAGACAGATGTGTCAGCCTCACTGATTCTCACTCAGTTTAATAATAAATAAATAAATAATAAATAAAATTTTTATTTTTATACCGCCCTTCCAAAGATCAGGGCGGTTAACAGCAAGATAAAATCAATACAATCCATAATACAAATAATTACATACAACAACAGTATGCACAACTACAAAAAACACAGTAAAAAACCCCGTTAGCCAATCTTCTTGCCAACAAAGAGGAAAGGAGGCCTATTAGGACTTCAATCGGGGAATGCAGCATGGAATAGGAAGGTTTTTAAGTCCCTTCTGAATTGAGCCAGGGAGGTGGCCGAGCGAAGCTCTGTGGGCAGCGTGTTCCAAAGGGCTGGGGCGGCGGTGGAATATGTCTTCCTCGTAGTAGAGGTAAGCCTAGCCCCTGGAACCCTAAGTAATTGCTGCCCAGAAGTTCT
>NW_024807051.1:0-3779 GCF_019175285.1 Sceloporus undulatus | reverse complement strand
GGGGGGGGGGGGGAGATCAAATGCAAAGTCCTGAACTACAAATATTCTCATGAGTCTAGGATTATCTTCATCTGAGTTACACCATTTTTGTCGCCCTCCTTTGGACACGCTACAGTTTCTCAATGTCCTTTTTGAATTGTGGCGCCCAGAACTGGACACAATATTCCAGGTGGGGGTCTGACCAAAGCAGAATATAGTGGCACTATTACTTCCCTTGATCTAGACACTATACTTCTATTGATGCAGCCTAAAATTGCATTGGTCTTTTTTGCTGCCACATCACACCATTGACTCATGTTCAACTTGTGGTCTCCATGGACTCCTAGATCCCTTTCACATGTAGTTTCATTCAGCCAGGTGTCCCCCATCCTATATCTGTACATTTCATTTTTCCTCCCTAAGTACAGTACCTTACATTTCTCCGTGTTGAATTTCATTTTGTTAGCTTTGGCCCAGCTTTCTAGTGTATTCAGATCATTTTGAATTTTGATCCTGTCCTCTGGAGTATTAGCTATTCCTCCTAATTTGATGTCATTGACAAATTTGATATGTATGCCCCAAATTATGTCATCCAAGTCATTGATAGAGATGTTGAATAGCACTGGGCCTAGGACAGAGCCCTGTGGGACCCCACTGGTCACTTCTGTCCAGGATAAAAAGCAGCCATTGTTGAGCGCTCTTTGGGTTCGGCTGGTCAACCAGTTACAAATCCATGTAACAGTTGTCTTGTCTAGTCCACATTTTACAAGCTTGTTTGCAAGAATGTCATGGGAAACCTTGTCAAAGGCCTTACTGAAATCAAGATATACTACATCCACAGCATTCCCATCATTTACCAAGCTGGTAATTTTATCAAAGAAATAGATAAGATTTGTCTGGCATAACATGTTTCTCTGAAACCCATGTTGACTTTTTGTGATTATGGAATTGCCATCTAGATGTTCACAGACACTCTGTTTAATGATCTGCTCCAGAATCTTTCCTGGTATTGATGTCAGACTAACTGGACGATAATTGATGGGATCCTCTTTTTTTCCCTTTTTGAAGATGGGGACAACGTTTGCCCTCCTCCAGTCTGCTGGGACTTCTCCTGTTCTCCAGTAGTTCTCAAAGATTATTGCTAATGACTCCGATATTACATTTGCCAGTTCTTTTAATACTCCTGGAGTATTCATCTGGTCCTGGAGAGCTATATTCATTTAGATTAACAAGGTATACCTGTGCTATCTCTTTGCTTATTCTGTGCTGAAATTCCCCTATTCTGTCCTCTACTCCATTATCCTCAGATTGAGCACCCTTTTCCTTTTCTGAGAACACAGAGGCAAAGAAGGTGTTGAGTAATTCTGCCTTTTCTCTGTCTTCAGTTAGCATTTTGCCATCTCCTCCATGCAGCAGCCCCACCATTTCCTTTTTCTTCCTTTTGCTGCAGACATATCCAAAAAAGCCCTTTTTACTGTTCTTAACCTCTCTAGCAAGTCTGAGTTGGTTGTGCGCTGTAGCTTTTCTGACTTTACCCCTACACAGGCTAGCTATTTGTTTGAATTCCCCTTTAATAATAATAATAAAAAAACTTTATTTATATACCGCTTTTCCGGTGATCAAAGCAGTGTACAACAAGAATATAGGTACATACAGATTAAAAATATAAAATCCACAATCTCAATATACATAAAAACACACAGCCAAGAGTCTTTTCAGTCAATGATGTGCAAATCTATCAAGAGTAAAATGACTACAAAGAGTCAGATGATTTCCCCATCTTTCCAATTCATATATATGTTCCATTTAAAAGTTAGCTCAGTTGAAACGGTCGTCCTCACTCGAACTGTTTGAAATTGTGCCTTCAGTACCTCCCTTTTGAGAAACTCCCATCCATCCTGAACTCTCTTCTCATTTAGTATTCCTGACCATGGGATCTCCCCCAGTATTTCTCTAGTTTTACTGAAATCCGCTCTCCTAAAGTCTAGAATGCATGTCTGACTATGCTTGGCTTCTCCTTTCCAATGTATAACAAACTCCAGGAGAGGATGGTCACTTCGCCCTAATAATCCCACCGCTTGCACCCCATTAACCAAGTCATCCTTGTTGGTTAGGATCAGATCTAAAATAGCTGATCCCCTTGTTGCCTCTTCCACCTTTTGGAAAATTGAATTTTCTTCGAGGCAAGTGAGGAATTTGCTAAACCTTGAGGATTTGGCTGAGTTTGAATTCCAGCAATTCCAGCAAATATCAGGATAGTTGAAGTCACCCATCATTACTACATCTCTACTTTCTGAGTGTGTAGTCATCTGTTCTAGAAAGACATCATCAATTTCTTCCATCTGACTTGGGGGCCTGTATTAGACTCCTACCATAACATCCTTGTTGTTTCCATCCCCTTTAATTTTTATCCAGATGCTCTCCACCTGGCTACCAGGATTGATGTCCTGGATCCCTTCACTGGTGTAAATATCTCTGACATATAGTGCTATTCCTCCTCCTTTCCTGTTTGGCCTATTTCTCTTTAAAAGGTTATCATAGAATCATAGAATCATAGAGTTGGAAGAGACCGCAAGGGCCATCCAGTCCAACCCCCCGCCACGCAGGAAATCCAGATCAAAGCATCACCGACAGATGGCCATCCAGCCTCCGTTTGAAGACCTCCAAGGAGGGAGACTCCACTACACTCCGAGGGAGTGTGTTCCACTGTCGAACAGCTCTTACTGTCAGGAAATTCCTCCTAATGTTGAGGTGGAATCTCTTTTCCTGCAGCTTGCATCCGTTGCTCCGGGTCCTTGTCTCTGGAGCGGCAGAAAACAAGCTTGCTCCCTCCTCAATATGACATCCATTCAAGTATTTAAATAGGGCTATCATATCACCTCTTAACCTTCTCTTCTCCAGGCTAAACATCCCCAGCTCCCTGAGTCATTCCTCATAGGGCAAGGTTTCCAGACCTTTCACCATTTTAGTCTCCCTCCTTTGGACACGCTCCAGTTTCTCAATGTCCTTTTTCAATTGTGGCGCCCAGAACTGGACACAATATTCCAGGTGGGGCCTGACCAGAGCAGAATATAGTGGCACTATTACTTCCCTGGATCTAGATACGATACTTCTATTGATGCAGCCTAAAATCGCATTGGCCTTGTTAGCTGCCGCATCGCACTGTTGACTCATGTTCAACTTGTGGTCTACTTGGACTCCTAGATCCCTTTCACATGTAGTCGCCTTAAGCCAGGTGTCCCCCATCCTATATCTGTGCATTTCATTTTTTCGCTCTAAGTGTAGTACCTTACATTTCTCCCTGTTGAAGTTCATTCTGTTAGCTGTGGCCCAGCTTTCTAGTCTATTCAGGTCATTTTGAATTTTCATCCTGTCCTCTGGAGTATTAGCTATTCCTCCTAATTTGGTGTCATCTGAAAATTTGATAAGTATTCCCACCATTTTTTTCCTCCAAGTCATTGATAAAGATGTTGAACAGTACTGGGCCCAGGACAGAGCCCTGTGGAACACCACTGGTTACTCCTCTCCAGGACGAAAAGGTGCCATTGTTGAGCACCCTTTGGGTTCGGCCGGTCAACCAATTACAAATCTACTTAACCGTTGCCTTGTCTAGCCCACATTTTACAAGCTTGTTTGCGAGAATGTCATGGGGAACCCTGTCAAAGGCCTTACTGAAATCAAGATATACTATATCCACAGCATTCCCTTAATCTACCAAGCTGGTAATTTTATCAAAGAAAGAGATTAGATTTGTCTGGCATGACTTGTTTCTCTGAAACCCATGTTGACTTTTTGTGATC
>NW_024807050.1:2618-3779 GCF_019175285.1 Sceloporus undulatus | reverse complement strand
CCCCCCCAGCGTCCCCTTCGCCAGCCAAACAACGGGCTAAAATGGATGACATTGTGGTTGTAGCACAAGGGACCCAGTCATCTCGAAATGTCAGCAACGACCCAGATGTCATCAAGTTGCAGGAAATACCAACTTTCCAGCCCCTCCTGAAAGGTAAGCTATTTCTCAAAGCTCACATACAATATATATATATATATATACTCACACACATACACACACACATATATATATCTGATAAGACTATCCCCTTCCACACACTTCTTTCTGGGTAGTTCATAATTGTCACAGTCCATAGAATCGTAGAGTTGGAAGAGACCACAAAGGCCATCCAGTCCATGCAGGAAATCCAAATCAAAGCATCCCTGACAGATGGCCATCCAGCCTCTGCTTAAAGACCTCCAAGGAAGGAGACTCCACTACACTCCAAGGGAGTTTGTTCCACTGTCAAACAGCCCCTCGATGATCTCATGCCTTCACTATCAGTCTTTTGTACACTACTGAATTGGTGTACTTCCAGTAAATAGTAGAACTAGATGAAATGGGTTTGATGATGCTAAAAGTGTCTTGTGCTTTGTGCTTTGTCCAGTCAACAGCATTCAGATCTATATTTATATCACTAATTATGTTGAGTCATTGTTTTCTACCAAGGGAAGAGGTGATCGTTACAGAAGAACTTGTCAGTTCTTAGGAAGCAATAGTGTTTTAACTGCGGTGTCATCATTCACATGTGCACAAACTCAAAGGTGCTGTATCTTATGGAGCACATGCAATCATGTATAAACTCCTGTGTGGTGCTATTCTTGCATGTTGCAGGACCAGAGTGGTAGCAGTAGGGAATCCATGGTTTCAGTAGAGCATTAGAATCATAGAGTTAGAAGAGACCGCAAGGGCCATTCAGCCCAACCCCCTTCTGCCATGCAGGAAATCCCAATCAAAGCATCCCCGACAGATGGCCATCCAGCCTCTGCTTAAAGACCTCCAAGGAAGGAGACTCCACTACACTCCAAGAAAGTGTGTTCCACTGTCGAACAGCCCTGACTGTCAGGAAGTTCCTCCTAATGTTGAGGTAGAATCTCTTTTGCTGTAGCTTGCATCCATTGTTCTGGGTCCTGTTCCAAGCTTGCTCCCTCCTCAATATGACATCCCTTCAAATATTTAAAC
>NW_024807050.1:0-2518 GCF_019175285.1 Sceloporus undulatus | reverse complement strand
TCTCCGAGGAAGTGTTTTCCACTGTCGAACAGCCCTGACTGTCAGGAAGTTCCTCCTAATGTTGAGGTAGAATCTCTTTTGCTGTAGCTTGCATCCATTGTTCTGGGTCCTGTTCCAAGCTTGCTCCCTCCTCAATATGACATCCCTTCAAATATTTAAACAGGGCTATCATATCACCTCTTAACCTTCTCTTCTCCAGGCTAAACATCCCCAGCTCCCTGGGGGTTCTCTGTTTGTGGCTATCCAGTTGTTTTGGGCTTCAGTTCCCAGAAGCCCCAGCCAGCATGGTCAGTGATTGGAGATTCTGAAAGCTGAACTCTAAACCATCTTGGATATTGACAATCAGATATTGACCTGGAACAATATTTCTCCAAATGTTTGATGTGCTGTTTGTTTTCCCAGTGTGCCATGGACGGGTACCAAATTTGTGCTATTGGCTATGACTTTTTCTTTCATTCTTTAAAACTCAGTGTGGACCAGGAGCTGATGGCTAGCAGACTGGCAATTATCTCTGGACCATATGTTTAAATTCCAGAATGTGTTGTGAAAAGTACTTATTGAAGTCATTATAAGAGCAGTACGTGTCATTATAGGCCCAGTACAGATGGGCCTCAACGCACGTCTTGATGACGTGCTAGGGATGCCTCGGGGTGTCGCTTACATACGCCCTGCAACCCTTGCACGTGTTCTGTACGTCAAAATGGCAGTGCCCTGCACAGATGAGTGCCGCCATTTTGACATGATGGACACTTAGCGTCCGCACGTCACAGCGCGATACTGACGTTGTGAGTGCGTCATTAGCACACTGCGGCATCCGTATCACGCCGCAAAAAGAACCCACTTTTTGCAAGTTCTTTTTCTGCTGGTCTGCACCGGGCCATAGACTTCCATGTAGTAAGTCTCTCCACTACATGCACCTGAGCAAGTAGGTTCAAATCTATGAAATCTTATGCTACCACCTTCTGTCTTTCAGTTAGTCTCAAAAGTGCTACAAGATCCCTTTGCAGACTGATTTTCCAGACTGACATGGCCTGTTACAGACTGCCAAAATAAAGCTGCTTCGGGTCTCTTTGGAGGGATGCTGTTTAAATGATGCATGCATCCTAAGAATCCGGAAGCTGCACCAAAGCTGCACTCCAGTGCTTAGGAATGGAGTGTGGCTTTGGCACGACCTCCAGACTCTTAGGACCCATGCATCATTTAAATAGCATACCTCCAAAGAGACCCGAAGCAGCTTTATTTTGGCAGTCTGTAACAGGTCTTTGAATTCTGTTAATATAGATTGGCATCTAGTGGTCGATATAAAAGACTACAATTAAGACATATTCAGGTTTTTTATTTGAAACAGTAAAATATATGTGGGGGCTTCTTGTGTATGTTTCATTCAATTACTAGTAGCTGGAACAACTGAAATATAAGTTAAGTTTATTTATTTATAGATGATTATTTATTTATTTATAGATTGAACATAGGTTGTGTATGTTAAGCATGACTGGAAGAACATTGAAAGGCTTTAAGGAAATAATACAGATATCATCTGGAAGAGCTTACAGAGGAGGTTTCTAAATATAGAGTATTCTTTTTTCATTTTAAGGGTTTTGACTTTCTAGTTACATGACATGGATTGGCTGATCTGTTGGCTTATAACTGTTAGTTGTTTTGTATTTTGTGCATGTCACCTTTACTACTTTCATCTGAAAGGTGACTAGTATTTTTGGAGCCAGGAAATTTACTCTGCTTGCTTGCTCCACAACCGTTGCTTCCTTGTCAGGTTTGTTTTAAATTTCAAGTAAGGCAATTATCGCTGTTAAACTTTATATCCCATCCTTTCCCAGTCCTAAGCAAAGATAACTAATCAACAGTGACACATATTATTTTTATTTTAACACTTTGTTTTGAACACAAACATTTGCCAAACAACATGATGTCCTGAAGTAGAAAACCTGAATATTATGCAGTAAACATGGGTCATTGGGCTCCTTGATTTCATTATCCAGCCTGTTTGCCAAATCACATATTTGCTCTGGTGCCACAATAAAAACTGGATTAATTCTGCAGTGTGTTTTGGACCTCTGACTTTACATAAATTTACAGATTTTCCTTTGGGAGAGGGCCTTCATGCCTGGCTGTGCTAGCATGTGGGGTCATGGTGGCTGGGGGAATTAGGAGCTGTATTTCAAAACAGCAGTGTCCCCAGGTTCTGTAAAATACTGTAATCTTACATGACTTTAATACATATTGCAGTACTATAGATACATAACTTGTAAAACATATGCCATTTCATTTGCTAGTTATAGTCCAATGTTTTGAAAAAGGACAGGTTGCTTACCTGTAACAGTATTTCTTCGAGTGGTCATCTGCGAATACATACAAATGGGTTTTCACTGCGCCTGCGCAGTGCTGCTCGGAACCTACTGGAATCACTGGGCAGAGTTAACTCTGCAACATATTGAAACTTTTTGGCGGTAACTCCGCCCACCCGTTATAAGGCCCCTGCCTTCCCGCTCTTTTCCCCAGT
>NW_024807049.1:1176-3780 GCF_019175285.1 Sceloporus undulatus | reverse complement strand
TTCCCAAGTATTTTATTTTCTTCTCTACTTTCATACCAGATTCAATTTCTAATTCTTTGTCTTCAATGGGTTTTAGATTTTTTGTTAATATGGCAGATTCATTTCTATTGATTTTACATCCTCTCACCTCTCCAAACATATTCAATAGCTCAAGTACTCTTTCGATGTTCTCTTGGATTCTCAATCATGATAACTATGTCATCAGCAAATGCTCTGATTTTATAATTGTTGTTTTTTATCCCTTTGAATTCAACATCCATTTTTATTTTTCTTATTAAAAGCTCCATTATTAATAGAAAGAGTAATGGAGAAAGTGGGCATCCTTGACACGTCCCTCTACCAATAACAATGTCATCAGTCTTCTCTCTGTTGATTCTGAATTTTGCTTTTTGTTTATTATAAATTTTTTGTATCCAGTTGTAAAGGTTTTGTCCAACATCAATCTTATTCAAAATATCCAATAAAGTGTCCCAATTCATCGAATCAAAAGCCTTTTCGAAATCTATAAAGAGAAGACCTAATTTCTTTTCATTATGTTTTTCAAAATATTCTAAAATGTCAATTAACACCCTCGAGTTATCTCTCATATATCTGTTAGGTAAGAAACCTCTTTGATCCTTATCAATCAAATCAGTCAAGCATTTTTTTAATCGTTTTGCCAAAATATTTGCAAAGAGTTTATAATTGACATTGAGAAGAGAGATCGGTCTATAATTAGAAGGATCTTGAACATCTTTGCCTACTTTCGGAATTAGTATAATCTCTGCCTCCCTCCAAGATGGTGGTATATCTCCTGTCAGAATATCGTTCATTACCTGATGTAGAGGGTCAATTAATTCCTCTATAAAGGTTTTGTAAAAAATGGCCGTATGTCCATCGTTTCCAGGAGCTTTCCCCATTTTAGATTGTTTAATCGCCTCCCTAATTTCATTTTGAGTTATTGGCTGATTCAGCATTGCTTGCTGGTCTACTGTCAGTTTTTCCATTTGAACTTTTCCAAGTAATTCGTTCCCTTTTTGTTCTTGAGGTGTCTGTTTTGAATATAGTTTACTAAAAAAGTTCCAAAACTCCTCTTTGATTTCCTTTTGGCTAGTTAATATCCTATCTCCTTTCCTTATTCTATTGATCATTCTCTTTTCCCTCTCCTTTCTCACCCTATAGGCCAACCATTTCCCTACTTTGTTTGCATGTTAAAATTGTTTTTGTTTTGCCAATTTCAATTTATAGCTAATTTCCTTTAGTGCCTCAAATTCTAATTGTTTTTTCAGGAGTTTAATTTCCTTTTGGATCTCTTTGTCTTTCGGGTTTTTGGATAATTCTTCTTCCTTATTCTTCAATAAGTTATTTAGATAGGAGATTTACCCCTTCTTTTCTCTTTGGCTAACTATGTTTTGTTGTGTAAAAAACCCTCTTATTACCGCCTTGCCTGCATCCCATGTAATGGCTAAACTTGTTGCTCCATTCAAGTTTTCTTTGAAATATAATTGAATTGTTTCTTTTGCCTTCTTCAACACATTTTTATCCTTTAGCAGTTCTTCATTCAGAAACCAATTGTAGATCTTCCTTGAGTCTTTTAAAACTAAAAGAGATCTCTCTGTTTAAAATTTCTATATTTTCAGTTTCTCTAATTATATTACTCGTTGACAAAATCAGATCTATTCTTGAAAGCGACTCATGTCTATCCGAGTAGAAAGTATATCCTTTTTCATCATCATGAAAATGTCTCCACGTATCCACTAAGCCAAAATTTTCTTTGAAATCAAAGAAGGATTTGGGTAACTTTCCTTGGTTTAATTTGATTTTCTTTTCTGATTTTCTGTCAACTTTGGGATCAATAACGCCATTGCAATCTCCTAACACTATTATGTTCTCGTAATCATATTCTGATAGCTTTTCTTGTAAATTTTTGAAAATTTTTCCTTTTTTTCTTGGGGTCCATACACTCCCACCACCAAAATTCTTTCACCCACTTTATTAATTTCAATTCCTAAATACCATCCATTCCTGTCCTTGAAAATCTCTCTGGATTCAAATTGGTCCTTAACATAGGTGATTACGCCTCTCTTACTTTTATCAATGGTAGCTGCGTATTCTTTCCCTAATTTTTTGTTTTTGATCAATCTGACATCTTTAGATCTCAAACGTACTTCTTGAAGACAAACAATATCTATCCCTTTCTTTTTGAATCACCATTCTTTTTGAATTGTATTGGCTATTCATTTGTATTCCTTTTTGGAATTTCTTGTATATTCCCTTTAAATCTCAGCTCATCTAAAAGTTCTTTGTCCATCCACCCTGCATTCTTTAGACACCTTCACTTTTGTTCCTTATTGGGACTGCTTGCAGTTGTGCTGTAGTATCTTGCCATTAAAAAAAAACCTCCAATCCGTCACAAACTCCCTTCCCTTTGAACATTTCTGACTATGGGATCTCACGCAGTGTTTCAGGGCAGTTCACAGTCACATAGAAACCCAGAAATTAAAATAAATATTATCCACTTAAACTACAATAAAACATCCAGAAAGTAAAATAAATATTATCCACTTAAACTACAATAAAACATCCAGAAAGTAAAATAAATATTATCCACTTAAACTACAATAA
>NW_024807049.1:0-1166 GCF_019175285.1 Sceloporus undulatus | reverse complement strand
CACAGCAGAATTCAGCATCCTGTTAAAACCAGCCAAGTTCTTTTAAAAGCCTGGGTGAATCAAGGTCTTACCTACCATGAGTAAGAACTTTATGAAAAATGCCTTTGGACTCCCAGACCTGTGGATTTCCAGGCCCACTTGGCGTGTGTTTATTATGACTTGGAGCATCTTAGTGACTCTGTGGTGTATTTCATGAGTTTATTATTGTGATTTTACACTTGTGTCTTACCTCTTATGAGTATTTTTGGCTTGTGTTCAGTTTCTTTATGAGTTTGTGTAGGTTTTTGATCTGACTTATGTGTTGGGGGAAAGGTGAAAGAGGGCATCCTTTTGAGCAATTGCTTTTCCTAACCTGCTATTCCCTCCCTAGTCAACAGATTCTCTCGCTGAAGGCCAGACAGGTCCGAATTCAATTCTGCATGAGACAAGGGAGCCCACCTGGCACATGTTACTGTGGAAAATACCAGGTTGCCTATGAATTGTGCCTAGAAGCAGGCCAGGAAGTGAGGCAGTCTTGTCTCAGCCTGGCACCACCCAGGCCACACTACCCACATCACGAGGAGGGAGATTTGGGTGGGTGTCTGAAGTGGCCGTGTTGACCACCACCTCCTCGTCTTTTTCAGCTGGCAGCTTCAAGAAGAAGATTTATAGCGGAGAACTGCAGCTGCGGGATCGGAAAGGGCTCCCAGCCAGCTCAGAAGGGCTGCTTCAGGAGATCCTTTTGGCCGGAGATGAAGGGCTGCATCCAGTATGTGGAACTTGGGTGTATTCTCCCTCTTGCTCTTCCTTTCACACTACATGTGCAGCTACCTCTGGGTTTGTGAATGTGAAAGCAGCTCCGGCTCTCAGTGCGCTGTTCCCTCCACTCGGGCTGCCTAAATTAATCCACAGCCTGTAAAAACGTGAGGAGGTTGAGTGTCTTTATGCAACTGCTGTTGTAATAATGCCACTGAATCTTGTTCTGTTTTTGCTAGTTCGAGGGGCCATAGGGGACAAACCAAGCCCTCTGCCCCCTTCCTTCCTGCCGCTCCAGAAGCTTCATCTGGCAAGCCTAGTATATATGCTTCCATGAAGACTAGAAACCTGTTTAAAGGAAGCTGGATACATATGTGTTTCTTCTTCGTGGTCTCTGCGAATCATACAAATGGGTTTCACTGCGCCTGCGC
>NW_024807048.1:0-3780 GCF_019175285.1 Sceloporus undulatus | reverse complement strand
CCCTTTAGCCTATAATTTCCTTTACCAGTTCTTTAACATTCCACCTTCCACTCTTTACTACTAATCTATGACCCACAAGAGAGAAAAGAGAAGAGAAGAAAAAAAAAGCCTCTCCTCACTATGTTTTCCCTTCCTTTAACAGTTCATTCCTTATCACTGCTCTCCCTTTCCCCTCTACTTCTCCACCAAAACTCCTTCACTCAAATTCTTCTGCTTCTCCTCCAGATCCACCGCCTCTCTGTCAGCTTCTCCTCCCGGTCCTCCGCTCTCCCGTCTGCTTCTCCTCCAGGTCCGTTGCCTCCGTCCTTCTCCCCTCTCAATCCACCGCTTTCCCGTCTGCTTCTCCTCCAGGTCCGCTGCCTCCGTCCGTCTCTCCTCTCGGTCCTCTGCTTCCCCGTCTGCTTCTCCTCCAGGTCCGTTACCTCCGTCCGCCTCCCCTCTCAGGTCTCCGCTTCCCCGTCTGCTTCTCCTCCAAGTCCGTCGCCTCTCTATCCTCCTCTCGTCCCGGTCCTCCGCTTCCCCGTCTGCTTCTCCTCCAGGTCCGCCGCTACCCGATTTACTTATCCACCTCTCAGGGCTTTACTATTATTATTATTTTATTTTTCCCTCTCTTCGTTTCTGCTTTCTCAAACACCTTCTTTCTTCTCCCTCCTTTACCTCTCCACCCTTCTCTCTCCAGCTCTTTTCTCCCTCCGTTTAATTTTAAACGCGTGGAGCTTCCTCAAATTTAATTTGTTTCACCTCCGTTTTCCATTACACTCGGTGTTGCTATTTTTGCCAAGGTTATAACAAGATATCAGCTTTTTCTTCTCCTTTTGGAGGTTTGTCTTCTAGTCCTTTAAAACTGCCGGTACGGTGAGATTAGAGCCGGTCTTGGGCTCCCTTTCCGAGGCTGCGGGTTGCTCGCGTCCTTGTCCGTTCCTCCGATCGCTGCCACTTGAAAGGGCAGAGAAACTACCCTTCCAAGATGCTAATCAGAGCTCTGGAGAAAAACCCCGTGAGCCCATCCGAAACCCCCTTCTCAGGGGGAATTTTCTGGCTTTAATTTTGCCAAAATCACCTCGGAAGGCACTGCTTGCCACGCGCAGCTATGGCTTGCAGCTTTTCACCTCGCCATCTTGGACCGGAAGCCTAAGTCCCACCAATTTTGGTGATGATATGGCAAGCCTTATTGGTGGTTGATGCCAGGCTGTCAAAGTCCCTTTCATAGGATATTAATTTGGTTCCCTCTTTGCTCTATTTCCACTACCAGACAAATAACCTTTTTGTCTAGAAGACTTTTGGCCATTTAATGATTCCTGTGCAAAGCATTTTTGTGTGGATTATTTTTTATTTTCTTCATATGTTATGCTTTGGAGTCCAGAGTTCAAATCCCCACGCAGCCATGGAAACCCGCTGGTTAACCTTAGTCAAGTTGTACATGCTCAGTCTCAGAAAACCCCATGATAGGGTCCCTTTAAGTCACCATAAATTAGAAAGTACTGTAAGGCACATGCAACAACAATGAATGTATGGTGATTTGCATGCAGTGTGATGCAATGTAATGTAAGCAAAGTGCCCAGAAAGTGATATATCTGAGTTTCTGCTTCTGTGTGTGTATACCTAAGATTGCATATAATAAATAGCCTAAAAGGTTACCAGAGTGCCTGTTCATTTTTCCATATAAACATCTTGAAATTCCAGAGCCTAGGTGGAGTGTTGATATTAACTCTGATGATTTGGATTTCACCATCATCACAAGTTGGATGCACAGAAGATGATAGCAAGACCCCAGACAGAATACAGATTAGTTGACAAATGGCAAAGGGGTCTCAATCTATCGAAAAACACTGGGGTGAGGAACCATGCCTGTTTCAATACACTACCATCTCACTTATTCCCAAATAGGCTTGATCTCAGTGGCAGAAAGAGAGGATGAAATGGTGACTAATAAACAGATAAATGAATGAATGCTACTGACAGCATTACAGATATGTTCAGAAATAAATTCCTTTGTGTTAAACTATTCCAGAGGAATCCTCTTTAGGATTGCATCCCTGATTCAGGGATAGAAAAATGCCTATAGAGTTCACCTACAAGCAAAGAAAGGGCAACTCAGAAATATCCTCTGTGCATTTGTGGAACACAGATTTACACTTTGGAAAAGTGCTAAAATTATGGGAAAGTGCTGCAACATTCTATCACCTTAGGGATGCCCTCTTTGTTCTCACACAGTTACTAACACTTTTAGGTTACCTCGTAAATTTTTTCCCATTTGGGTTGCAATTTGAAATGTCAGTGAACTGGCCCCGGAGCATTACAGGGACCAAGAACTTCCCACTATCTTACAGTACAGATAGTAAAGCAGTGATTTCGGAGGTTTGTCCCTTAGGGCCTGAGAGAACTTGAATGCTCAGGCACAGGACATCTCTGAATAACAAAAACTGGGAATGAACGGGGAAAGGCATTGTTCAGTAACAGAGGAGATATATTGCATGTAAATGGGCTCAGACTCATGCCCAGGGTCTATTTTTACATGTACTGGCACCATGTGCATCAATAGCACACGTTATTTCTTTGCAATTAAGAAATGTCAAGATATTATTGTTCAATATCTATATTCCCTCTACCTCAAATGAGCCTAATTTAGCCACTTATTGGGACCAACTGTTTAGCTATGTTGAAGATATCACCGCTAGATTTTCTTCAAGGTGCATCTTAATGGGTGATTTTAATGCAAGAATTGGACCTTCAAATGACTTTCTTTGTGAGCATTTCATGATTGATCCAAGTTTGCCACCCTTTCCATTAAATCTCTCTCGTGTTGGAAAGGATTTAAAAGTCAATAACAATGGGTCATTCCTGATTAATCTTTTGATTAGTTACACCTTTTTAATATTAAACGGTTCTGAAGGGTTCCCAAAAAACTGATGGTTTCACATTTAACTCACCCATAAGTAGAAGTACTATCGATTATGTGATAATCAGTCCTGATTTGTTGAATTTAATTGTTGATTTTGAAATTTGTCACAGAATTGAAAGTGACCATTTGTCTTTATATGTCTCCTTTGATCTATCTGAGTCAGTTTCTCCATCTTCTAGGAGTGATTTAACAGCCCATAGATATGAGAGACTGAAGCGTATTCATTGGGATCCTAAAATGGAAGATATTATTAGCATTGGTTTTAAGAATGTACGGATTTTAAATGGGTTTAATGTTTTAACTACTAGCACTAGAATAGATAATACCTTGCTGACTTACATGGATATTGTGGCTATCTTTCAAAATGAGGCCTCCTATCTCTTCAGTCATTTTAAAGGCCCTACTACAAAGCCCATAAAGAATATTCAAATCTCATGGAGGGCAAAAGGAAGATATTTTTCCAACAGAACTGGGCGTCTCTGGATAACATTTTAAAATCCAAAGACGCTAAAACCTTTTGGGTGGCAGTTAGGAAACATATGAACAATGACATCTCTATGGTCCATCCTAGTATATCTCCTCAGATTTGGTTTTCGTATTTTACCAATAAAATGGGAGCCCAAACATTTGATAATAATCTATGAATTAAAAACCCTCCTAATTTTTGGAGCTCAGTTTCGGCTGATGAGGTGCATCAGTTGATCCTTAAATTAAAATCTGGTAAATCTCCTGGATATGATGGTCTCTCAGCAGAAATTTTGAAATTCTGCCCCGAACAATGGACAAAGGCATTAGCTAATTTGTTTACTCTTGCAAATAACTCTGGCGAGATTCCGGCTGATTGGAAGGATTCCACTATAATTCCAATCTTTAAAAAA
>NW_024807047.1:0-3780 GCF_019175285.1 Sceloporus undulatus | reverse complement strand
CTATCCAGCTTCAATCGGTCTTGGACGATGCTGATTATCTAGACCCAATTCAAACCGACTTCCGGGCAGGCTACGGAGTTGAGACTGCCATGGTCGCCCTGGTCGATGATCTCCGTCTGGGCATGGACAGGGGAAGTGTGTCCCTGTTAGTGCTCTTAGACATCTCAGTGGCTTTTGATACCATAGACCATGGTATCCTTCTGGAACGTCTGAGGGAGTTAGGAATCGGGGGCACTGCGCTC
Organism: Sceloporus undulatus; assembly: GCF_019175285.1. Taxonomy (NCBI): domain Eukaryota; kingdom Metazoa; phylum Chordata; class Lepidosauria; order Squamata; family Phrynosomatidae; genus Sceloporus; species Sceloporus undulatus. The sequence goes on along the minus strand of NW_024807047.1, from coordinate 3,538 downwards.
CAGTGGTTCTGCTCCTACTTCTCGGGTAGATTCCAGATGGTGCAGCTGGGAGACGTGCGCTCCGATAAGAGGGCACTTACATCTGGTGTCCCTCAAGGAGCGATTCTGTCCCCCATGCTATTTAACATTTACAGTGGTACCTCGGGATACGAAATACCCAGGTTACGAAATTTTCGGGATACGAAAAAATCCCATAGGGAATCATTGTTCCGGGTTACGAATGTTTTTTCGGGTTACGAAAAAACTTTTGGTGCTTTTTTCGGCTTTTTCGCACGGAATCGCGGCTTTTCCCCATTAGCGCCTATGGCAATTCGGCTTACGAAGGCTTTTCGGGTTACGAAAGCGGCCGCGGAACGAATTAATTTCGTAACCCGAGGCACCACTGTACATGAAACCGCTGGGTGAGATCATCTGGAGACATGGCGCGCGGTGTTATCAGTACGCTGATGACACCCAAATATATTTCTCTATGTCTCCGACTGATGCAGTGACCAGGGATGGCATCTCTCCTCTGGATACCTGTCTGAGGTCAGTAATGGGCTGGATGAAGGAAAACAGACTCAGTTTGAATCCAGAGAAAATGGAAGTGCTCGTGATAGTTTCCCCGGGCCCGAGGATGGATATTTGTCCACTTGTCCTGAACGAGATCACGCTTCCCGTGAAGGACTCAGTTCGCAGTCTGGGGGTGCTCCTGGACTCGTCGCTCCACCTTACATCTCAGGTGGATGCGACGGTCAGGAGCGCCTGTTATCAGCTTCGGCTGATACGCCAGCTGCGACCCTTCCTGGGCTCGGGGGACCTTGAAACAGTAGTACATGCTCTGGTAACCTCTCGACTGGATTTCTGTAATGCACTCTACATGGGGCAACCCTTGCACCATACTCGGAAACTTCAACTGGTTCAGAATATGGCAGCAAGACTGGTCACTGGATCTTCCAGGGCCAGCCACATAACACCTATCCTTAAAGACCTTCATTGGCTGCCCATTCGCTTCCGGGTGCAATACAAGGTGTTGGTTATTACCTATAAAGCCCTAAATGGCTTCGGCCCAGGGTACTTGGAGGACCGCTTCTCTCCATACAATCCGCCCCGCACACTCAGATCGGCTGGGAAGCAATTGCTAAGAGTTCCTGAAGTGAGATACTCTACCACCATACAGAGGGCCTTTTCCACCTCGGCCCCCAAACTCTGGAACTCGCTTCCCAGCGAGTTCTGCTCGGCCGCCTCTCTGGACCAATTTAAAAAGGGGCTCAAAACACACCTTTTCCAGCAGGCATACCCCTAATACCCCCGATATATTATTGATGCATAATTGTGCTAGTCTAGACAGTTATTTTTATTGTAGGATGTTTTAATTGATGATTGATGTTTTTAATGTATTTTTTTGTATTTCATGGACTGCATTGTTGTATGGTCTAAGTGCTGTAACCCGCCTTGATCTTTGGTAAGGCGGGCTAGAAATAAATATTATTATTATTATTATTATTATTATTATTATTATTATTATTATCTGGTATGGACAATTCAATTGACCCCTGGCCAATTCAAATGACATCTGGAATTCTACAAGTCTCTTTCATGGCGCAGTGGTTAAATGCCTGTACTGCAACCACTAAGGTTGTGAGTTCAATACCACCGAAAGGGCTCAGGCTTGACTCAGGCTTGCACCTTTCAGAGGAGGTGGCTAAAACGAGTACCCAGATTGCTGGGGGCAATTAATTTACACTTTGTAAACCGCTTAGGGCAGTGATGGCGAACCTTTCTGTCTCATTCTCCCGAGCACCATCTTCAGAGAGACAGTGGGAGGCCCGAAAATAGCAGGGAGGAGGCGAAATGGGCACACGTGTGCCTGTTCCGCCTTCTGCCTCGCCCTGTGCCTGCCGAAACCGTGTTCTGTACCACCTGTGGCACACGTGTGATAGGTTTGCCATCATGGGCTTAGGGAGTGCTTAAGTGCACTGATAAGTGGTATAGAAATATACTTGCTATTGCTATTGGTATTTCTTTGATAGTTAGAAAACAAATGAGTAGGAAAAATGCAGCATGGGTGATTAATCATCTGTGCTTCGACCTTTGGATTTGTGTATTTGTAATAGTTAACTTGTTTTCTTCCTCAGAAGGAAGCACCATATAAAAAAATAATAAATAATAAAACTTTTATTTATACCCTGCTTTTTGGTAAAACAATGTTAAATGAATACAACAATATATACAAAATATCCTCCCTTTAAAAATAATTAAACAGTTTAAGGTTAAAATTACATAAAACAATTAAAACAATAATAGTGGACAGAGTCATCACATATATATGTGGGGGGGGGGGTTTCATTACTTGGCTGAGTAATTTATTCTGGGAAGCCTTGCCGGAAGAGATCCCTCTTTACAGCTTTCTTGAAGATTAACTTTGCAGTTTATGTCTAAGTAGTAGGAAATTCTCCCGTGTTAATCCAAAAGTCAAGCTCTCTCTTGTTTGCACGAGTGCAAAAGCAATGTCATTCAGCACATAGGAAAAATTCTCCTACATCCTCCTTCCTAGGTCCAGAACAAATCCCTCTCCCTCTGTGTTCAGCAGCTGGCATTCAGAGGGAGGCTACAGGAGCTTCTGGAACTCCCAAGGAACCAGCAGGACCAGGAGCAACGTTGGCCTCTACAAGGAATGTTTGAGGCAGGGGTGGGGAAGTTATTTTTAATGCCACTTTTCAGGTGATATGTTGCTCAAAATTGGAGAACATAAGAACCTTATTGGCTATGTATGAAGATTATATTTGGTGTCTCTTTGTAGGTAGACCTACTAGGAGCTTGAGCCATGAATGATTTATGTCTCATATCTATTTATAGATTTAGACTATGTAGTTTTATTATTAATTTGTTATTTCTTAATCTTTTGTTTGTTATATACATACCCACCACAGACACTTCATATCCTATCTCTGTTTTCTAATTGGTTGAAAACCAAGGATTTACTCCCCACACTCTGTTTAGCACCCTATAACATATCCTCCAACATTTCACAGATGAAAAACAAAATGGCAAAGGTTATTGTTGAGGAAGTACGCATACACTTAGAGAGTCTTCAGGAGTTGGATTTTGCCAGACTCTACTAGGAAGGGCAAGTCTTCCAACAGGACTACCAGCTTGCACTCAGTCCTTTCCGTTCTGTCCAAGAAAACCTCTTGCTTCCTAAGATGTTGAAGTGTAGATACCTGGGCCTCCAGCTACTAGACCTTCTCTACTAACAGGGCTATCAGTATGCACTTGGTGCAGGTGATGTTTAGGCAAGAAGACAAACATCCCACAAGCATTGCAGGTGACTGCAGCAGGTCCCTCAGTGTCCATACTGAGAAGTCATAAGGAGGCACTGAAACAAGACTGTCGGCTTCCCCTTCAACTATGGGCTTCCCCTGTTAAACACCAGCGTAAAGGACCCCTATTGGCATGGCCTTTGTCCCCAAGCTCTGTTAGGAGCTCAGTCAACTGGGCCTATAATTATCTTCTGGCTACTTGCTTCTTCTGGAGACAGGTCTCTGTCTCACTTCCT
>NW_024807046.1:0-3780 GCF_019175285.1 Sceloporus undulatus | reverse complement strand
GGGTTAAAATGTCCCTGATTTGTAGTGAGCACTTGCTTACAGAGAGATTCGGGAGGAGGCCCCCCAAATCTGCCCAGTTCCTTCCAGCGCAAAACCACCAGTGGGAATGGGGCCTTAATTCACTGCCTAGTTAACATTTTAAGGGATGGAAATAAAAATCAAAAGCATTTGAATGATAGATGAAAAATGGGGGCTGACATCTTGTCCAATGTTTGTAAGATCAGGGCATATGATCTCATAACTTTTGGGATTGAAGTTTATGGTCATTAATGACCGAACGTGACCCCTCAAAACTGTTAAGACTAGCAGTGCCCCAACCAAAGGCTTTCTAAATGGCTTTAGAAGAGTGCTGAGGAATGATGACTGCAGTTTTCTCCCACTTGCAAGAAACATTGAGGGAAGCAGAATTCAAAGACATAGCCAAGTTAGTCTGGAATATCCGTATGGAGAGGGATCTTGTAGCACCTTTGAGACTATGCAAAAGAACCTGTATGCAAAACCAAGCTTTTGTAGACTTGGTCTACTTCCACAGATACATGGCAAATCTAAAAAAGCTCTTCTTTTGCACACTTAGGACTTTATCACACATGGCTTTTAAACCACCATTAAAGTTCAAAAATAACACTTTTTTTGATTGACCACACCGAATTTTCTTTGTAAATGAAAAAATATAGGATCCTCCACATTCACTTGGGTTAGGGATGCCGGCCACCTCTCCTCCTCTCCCCCTCCCTCTCGCTATTCCCAGGCAAGCATTTCCCCCTTTTTGAACATTAACTTTTATTTTCTTTTTGCTTTTTTTAAAAATTGTATTTGCAATTACATTTGTATACCTCTGGAATTGCATTAAAAAATAATTTAAAATACCTGAAAAGCATACTGGATAGGGCCTAGGGTGGGGAGACAGGATTAGGAAGGAGTGGAGATAAGAATGTGAGGCCCCAGTTGTGCTATTGTGATGATGTGTGAGAGTGAATGCTTCCAAACTGGTATGTATCTGATTCCTCTTGCAAGCATGATAGCGGTGAGAATGAGGCTCGTGTAATAAACTCCTGAGTCTCAAAGGTGCTACAAGTTCCTTTTGCATACTGAGAAGCTTATCGCACACATTATTTTCCCTGTTATGGGAATGGGAAGGGGATTCTCAGGGCCACACACAACCGGGAAAAATGGATTTTATCGCACATCAAATTGTCCTCAAAATGGCCCCGTTCAGTTCCGCGTTGCCAAGCCGTCCCCATTCAGTGCTGAGGAGCGTTAAATGTTCAGGTTGGACGTTTTCCAACCGAGCAAGATGTTGCACCTCTGCACTGAACGAGGATGGCTTGGCACTGCGGAACGGGCCATTTTGAGGACAATTTGCTGTGCAATAAAATCCATTTTTTCCTGGTCACACGCAGCCCCAAGAGTCCCGTTCCCATTCCCATAACAGGGAAAATAATGTGTGCGATAAGCTTCTGAGAGAAGCAATTGGAGCAGAACCCCATAAGGTCTCTACAACTGCCTATCTCAAAGCACCTCATGACCAGGAAAGCACTACTGGCAATGGCCCTCAACATCCTGAACCGCTGCACCTCAAAAACTGGGCTGATACTGTGCTTAAGAGAAAGGTTGTGGGGGAAGGATGGCATTATTAGAAATAGTTGCAGTGGTACAGAATCTCACTTTTCCAAATGTTGGAAAATTGTAAATATGAAGAAGAATATGGGAAGGACAAGTAACTTCACAATTCAGGACACAGGCTGCTGCCACACTGCAGAAATAAAGCAGTTTAACACCACACTAATTTCCATGGCCCAGTGCTATGGAATTCTGAGATTGGTGGTTTAGTGGGGCACCAGAGCTCTCTGACAGGGAAGGCTATATATCTCACAAAACTACAAATGCCAGAATCCCATAGCACTGATCCATGGACATTGAAGCTCCATCAAGCTGTTTTATTTCTGCAGGGAAGAAGCAGCCATAGTCTTTACAGATTTTATGCAGGAAGAAAAAATATATGAAAAGTTGTAAATTTATTGCAGTTAACCATAGGTCTGTGTCAGCCATGATCCCTAGGTGGAACCTAGATACCTAAGGACAGACTGTCTTTGTATACCAGATGTAAAGGACATGCAACTAGAGAAGGGTGTTGGAAACAGCACGTTTGACTAGATACCGATCATCATGTGATCTGGCCAAGTTCTTCATATTCTTTTCTTCACCTTCTTAACATTTTCCCTATTAATTACGTTAATTCTCTTTCCTTTTCTTTTTTTTTAAAGTAAAACCATGCTCGACCCTTCTAAAGCAGTATATGTTATTTTGCTGTTTAAAGCTTTTTGCTTTTGTTGTTTTATTTCTTTAAAAGAATGATCGAGGGTTTCTTTTGTGATCTATTTTATCACATTTTGAAGTGAAGGGTGTTTAACTAACAGACTATCCTAAAGTCTTCTGGCATGCTGGGTCTGAAGAGATCATAATTTACCAACAATCATTATAGAAATAAAATGATTTGTTGAAACAAAAATAGGGTGCAATTCAGTTGAAAGCTATTTGGCTGTACAATGTTTATATGTACATGATTAAGATGCAAACCATTAAACTATATTTCTTACTATAAGTTACTCTCTTGGTACCATAACTTAAGCTTCATTTCTCCCATGGCTTAAAATTATTGTTCGCTTTAGTAACTAAGGGGCCTACAGAGAAAGGAAAATGTAAGACTATGGAAATATTTTAATTATTATAAGCCATTTAATTATTGCACTGGGTTCATCACCCTTCTCTCTCCCCCCTTCTTCCACATCATGACCCAGCCAAATCCAGAGCTACTTATTGCGGCCTGAAAATCAAAACAAAAAACCATTGGGAAACATTTTACACATCCCCTGCATTATTTCATGCATATGGATGTGCAAATTAGTGATTCACATTTTTCCCTGGAGTTTTCCCCCCAGAATCCTTCCTGCATCCACAGCCCATCCCAGTTCTGTGTCAGGCTGCAACCCTTTCTTGGACTCTGCAGAAATGCATATTTTTTAATGAATGTTTATTTGTTTTAAACATGCACACACATTTTTGTACATGTTTTGTATGTGTCTTTTCATTCCCCTGGGTCCCTGCCAGATATCCATAGACACTATTATTACCTAGAGTGTAGTTATGTAGGGGAGTAGCCTGGTGTAGTGGTTTCAGTGTTGGACTATGGCTCTGGAGACCCAAGGAAACCAACTGGGTGACCTTGAGCAAATCACATGCTCTCAGCCTCAGGGGGAGGTAATGGAAAACTCCTGTGAACAAATCTTGCTGGGAAACCCTTGTGATAAGGTCATGATAAGTCAGAAATTACCTGAAGGCACTCAATAACAGCAACAACAACAACAACAACAACAACAACAACAGGGCCCCTAACCTCTCCAGTTATCCAGTGTGTAGGCAAAAATAAATAACATTCAAGTGTAGTGCAAAACAAGAGTGAATACTTTTATTACTTCTAGCTCCTTGAATTATGTATCACTTTCCAATAAAATCAGAGTGGGAAGGGGTATTTGAGACCAAATAGTCTAACCCAGCTGATCTATGCAACAGTATCCAATATAATACAAAAGTTTATTACAAAGAGCAGCACTATTTTACAGACAACAAAACTATGTACAATTATATGCAATAACATTCAAAGGAAAAGCACACAACTAAAATTAGCTTACAGTTGTAAACCGCTTAGACACTGCATAGGCGGTATGAAGTGGTATATAAATGAAGCTTGTTTGTTTGTTTAAAACAAAATAAATGCACATA
>NW_024807045.1:0-3780 GCF_019175285.1 Sceloporus undulatus | reverse complement strand
TAGCCTGGAGAAGAGAAGGTTAAGAGGTGATATGATAGCCCTGTTTAAATATTTGAAGGGATGTCATATTGAGGAGGGAGCAAGCTTGTTTTCTGCTGTTCCAGAGACTAGGACCCAAAGCAATGGATGCAAGCTACAGGAAAAGAGATTCCAGCTCAACATTAGGAGGAACTTCCTGACAGTAAGGGCTGTTCGACAGTGGAATACATTCCCTTGGAGTGTAGTGGATTCTCCTTCCTAGGAGGTCTTTAAACAGAGGCTGGATGGCCATCTGTTGAGGATGCTTTGATTATGATTTCCTGCATGGCAGAATGGGGTTGGACTGGATGGCCCTTGTGGTCTCTTCCAACTCTATGATTCTATGATTCTATGAAGGCACACATTACATGCGCACACACACAGGAGGCAAAAGGCTGGCAAGCAGCCAAAAAGGGGAATTGGGATGACAGCAGAGGACTCTTCTTTTCTAACCGATTTAAAGAGCTGCTATGGCTGCCGGGGCTCTGCCCTTGGCCCAGTCCCCTCCCTGGCAACTTGCTTTCCTTCAGCTTGAAGAGATCTGCATGGAGCTCCTCCTTCTTCCCAGCCTTGCAAAGGAGGTTTGGGATGCAACTTGCAAGGCTCACTCTCCCCATTTCTCTTTCTCCCTGCCTTCCTCCCGATCCCTCCTTCTTCCCTCCCCCCTCTCTCTCTCTCACACACACACACCTTCCCTCACTGCAGTCGCTTGCCTGCCTGCCTCCCTGCCTCCCTACCTGTCATTCTTTCAGCCAATCAGGAGACGGAGGAATGAGAGAATGGATTTCTCTCGGCCTTAGTGGAATATGTTCTCGGAACGGTTTCAAGAAAAAGGAATTGCTGTGCGGTAAAATGCCGTTCTGATCACATTCTGATCACGTTCTAGTTTGCTAATGCGGTAATATCCGTTCCAGAAACGTTCTCATCACGTTATGACATGGAACGTTCTCAGAACGCAGTGCGGTAATCTCCCATGTCTCTGCAGGCCAGCTTCTCAAGGACACTAGATAACTCACACCTGGTCCAGCCTAGTACTACATATCACCATCTCTACAAGCTATGCGAAGCGCAACCCATCCCCCCATCATCCACAGTTAGAATACATCTGGTAGAATACTACAGGATTCTAACAGAAGGTAACTAGACTTTCTCTTGGGTCTGGGATGCGGTTGTTACTAGACCACAAAATCTTAGGTTTGGAAGGGAGCCTGAGAACTATCCAGTCCAACCCCTTTCTGCCATCCAGGAATACACAGCTAAAGGGCTCCTGAAAAATCCATCTCTTTTGAAAGACCTCCAAAGATGGAGAGTCCACTCTTACAGTATCAAATTTTGTCTGTTTCTTCAAATTATACCCAGCTTCCTCCCAAGATGGGATTCAAGGTGGCTTCGAGTGTGTAGGAGCCCTGGGGCTGCACTGGTTAAATGCCGGCCCTGCGGCCATAAGGTTGTGAATTCGATTCTGGAGGGCTCCAGGGTTGTTTCATAGACACAAACTACAATTCCCATGATCCTCTGTTGCAATTTTGCTTCCAATACTCCAAGTCTTGCGTGGCCCCCGAGACAAAAACAGCTGTTTTCAAAGGAGGAAAAAATAGATATTGCAAGCAATCTACATGGTTGGAATTGTGAATGGACGAAATAACGCGAAATAAGAAATAGGAAAATCGGAAGACCATGCAAAGTGGAAGTGCAAAATGTTTATGATGTAATTCTGTCCTCCCTGCACATGCGCAGAGATGCTAATTCAAAATCAAGAAGCTGAAGAGTACGTATTCATGTGATAAATATATTCGCATTCTCACTTCTTTCTCTTTCGAATAGACGCTGTGTTCCTCTGTGCGTGTGATAAGCTACTATGTAATTTCATGCATTTTTGCATTGGCCTCGCTTTCTTCTTCTTTCGGGACGGTGACACATTCCTCCGTGTGGAAAAGTCCAGTGTGACTCACTGAGGGCCTTCCCTGCTTGGAAGAGGCAGCGCATCCATTTCTTGCCCGAAGAGGAGAGAAAGGCACCCCTTCCATCAGGATGGTATCCCATAATCCTTTGCCCCCTCCTTCTCCATGGGGCCTGCCCCACAATCTGAAAAACCAAAGCATCCTTCAAGGAAGGGGTTTCTCTAAGGAATTCTTCCTTCCTCATGCAAATGCCACAGGGAAATCGGGAGCTTGGTCCTGTTGACCCTTGTTGAGTTATAGGGCAGTTTGAGGAAGCAATTGGCTCTGAAGAGGGTTTTTTGCAATCGCCATTTGCAAATATATTGCCGAAGAGTTTCCTGTCTGTCCACACTGGCTTCCTTAATCTACCACTTTTGAAAGTCCCAGCTGAACCTGTTTGCAGGTATATAAGAGAGGAGCTGAGCTGGGTGGGCATTGCAATCCCAGACCTTTTGCATCATGCAATCAGTGGGCTTCGTCCTCCTTCTGGGATTTCTCACCTTCTGCGCTGAGATGACCCTCATTGCTGGTCAGCCAGGTAAGAAGGGATCTCTTCAGGGAGATGAAGAATATCCCCAAATACTCCATAAATCTTCTTTATTGAGTGCCTTGATCGTATCTTCCTGCCTGGCAGAATGGGGTTGCATAGGATGGCCATTCTCTTCCAACTCTAGGATTCTATGATCCTATGAAAAAGGATCCCACCCAAACGTTAGGAAGAATCTTATCCTGAGGATAAGAGCTCTTCATCCATGGAAGATGCAGCCTTCTGTGGGGTGTTTGAGCAGAGAGTGTTTGGGGACATTTGGTGGGTTCATGGAGTTGCCTTTTTTGAGAGCTTTTAAACAGAGAATTGATGGCCCTCTGTCAATGGGGATGCTTTGATTGAGAGTTCCTGCATGGCATAATGGAGTTGGTCTGGATGGCCATTCTTGGGGTCTCTTCCAACTCTAGGATTCCTTGATTCTATGTTCAACGTTTGAGTGGTTGAATTTATGTAAGCACACCATGAAAATGGCTGTTTTCAGCCCAGTCCTTCAAGTAGCAACCATTTTTAACTCATTGCCCATGAACACTCAGCGCATCATTTAAATGAAGCCTATTATGATCAGTCCAGAATGTGGAAAATTAATCCTTTGGAGCACAAGTCCTCAAGTTCTCCAGCCCAGATTCCAAGGCAGAGCAAAAGATTCACAGACTATGTGAACCGGACAAGCTCTGGTCTGAGAGAAAGGTTGATTCAAATGCCACCAGAAGGGTCCCCAAAGCCTTTTTCCTCCCCACAGCCTTCTGCCACCTTCCTCCGGACCCCGGTCCTTGTCGGGGGAACATGCCCCGTTATTTCTACAATCCGGTGTCCAAGAGCTGTGAGAAATTCATTTATGGAGGCTGCCATGGGAACAAAAACAATTTCAAGACTTTGGAGAAGTGTCGCCTCACCTGCGCAGGTAAGAACGAAAGCTAGGTGAAAAAAAGCCACCCACAAGGGATCTTGCAAGGTCCAAAATGGGGGGGGGAATCCATCATCTGGGACTGTAAAGTCTCTCCTGGTGATCATGGGGAACATGGAAAGCCCCTTTGTATAGGGATGGGAGAGGTTTTTAGAAATGGTCAGAAACATGTCTCTGGAGGGTCCAGAAACCCCGATGAGGTTAATAACTCTGGCCTGAGGAGTAGCTTTGCAGTTTGAGACTTACTCTACCCAGAATGTATATATGGGGGGCTTTGTGCAGAAAACAACACATTATTATTTAAAACTGTATTTATGGACAGGAAAAAAATGAGCAGAAATGTTCTTGTGCCTCACAGTCTACTCAGAATA
>NW_024807044.1:0-3781 GCF_019175285.1 Sceloporus undulatus | reverse complement strand
TTTTCGGGATACGAAAAAATCCCATAGGGATTTATTGTTTCGGGTTACGAAAGTTTTTTCGGGTTACGAAAAAACTCCGGCGCTGTTTTAAATGGAGCCGCGGCAAAGCCGCGGCTTTTTTCCCCATTAGCGCCTATGGCAATTCGGCTTACGAAGGTTTTTCGGGTTACGAAATTAGCCGCGGAACGAATTAATTTCGTAACCCGAGGCACCACTGTATTTGCATATACATAAATAATGACATATCGTGGGAGATGAGACTCAAGTCTAATCACAAAATTCATTTCTGTGTCATATACACATAGCCGAAAGGTAATTTTAGGCAACATATTAAACGATTTTGTGCATGATATAAAGGTAGTGTACACGGAACCCTAAGTTTCAGAATCCTGGATAAGGGAGGCTCAACTTGTATTTCAAAAACTTAAATCAATAAACATATTGAAACGATGAATAACTATGTTGAGATGAATTCATTTGAAAATCGTCTTAAGATGACTAATTTAAGACTCATTGAACTCATTGATTTCAATGGGACAAAAGCAGAACTACAGTGCGTCCTCGCCTTACGCGGGGGATCCATTCCGGATCCCGCCACGTAAGGCGAATTCTGCCTATGCTCAAGCCCCATTGGAAACAATGGGGCTCGTGCGCAGCGGTGCGGGCGCACGCGGGGCACAACGGGCGCGTGCGCCCATTCAATTGAATGGGACGCGCCACCCCTTCCGCCCGCGGCTTGAGCGCGTATGCTCAAGGCCACGTATGGCTCGCCTGTGTATGGCGCGGGCGCACTGTAACTCAGAAATACCTGTACCTATTAAAGGAGCAGACAAAGTAACAGCACATGTAGATAAAATCAAATTTTAAGAAGATATTTGCAAATACTTAAAAACGCTGTGCAGTGCAAGACATCCCGAAGAAAGTATAACATTCAAGGAGATATCACAAAAGCACTGCTGCCTTACTTCAAAAGCAACTGCATACAGAAAAGGGCCTCTAAAGATGATCTTGGTACATGAAAGGTTCTCTAAATTGAATCCATTGGCAGTTTTACTTTATAGTTGGAATTGTTTAATAAAAGGTAAACAAACTTATACCAGAAGTGGGCAACTTTCTATACTCATGGGAGCCACTATCCCATGCCCAGGACCCACTGCAGACCGTGGTAGGGTAAAATATAACAAAATTCTGATAAGAGATTTGCTTTCTGGTTCTTTTCTTTCCTCTTTTTTGTGTGTGGTGGGGTTGGAACTAGGGAAGCATGTACCCCATTTTAAAATAAAACTATGGTCTCCAGGAAAGTAAACTTTCATGGGAGGGCGAGGGGAAGTTATAAGACACAAAATGGTCCTAGGGAATAACAGGAAAGACCTACATTACTCAGCCCAGCTTGGACACAGAAACAAGTTCTCTGCCAACAACTACATTCCCAGTTCCCGTTATTTCAAGACTTTTGAACACAGCTGTAAAAATAAGTAAGATTTGGAAAAAATTATATACTCGGCTGCCCACATTTGCAGGGGTTAGGGGCATAAGAGACCAATAAATGTGGAAAACCCACAAATAACTCCCCTCCGGAAGCTGGGGGGAAAACAAAAACAAACAAGCTTCATTTATATACTACTTCATACCATCTAAGCAGTGTCTAAGCGGTTTACAACTGAAGAGGAGCAGGCATGCACACTCACTTTTCTCCTGCCCTCCAGTCCCTTTAACTAGCTCCCCACCCCTTCCCCAGGTGGATGGGTGCCTGCCTTCTCCAGGCACTGATCCGCCTGGGAAAGGGGAGGGGATAGATTCATCCCCTCCAAGCCCTCTTCCCAGGCGGATTGGTGCCTGGGGAAGGCAGCGATCCACCCAGGAAAGGGATGGGGTCGGCACGCACACCCTTCCCAGATTCTCCTTCCTGAGCTTTTTCCTGAGGGAGGAGGAGGAGGAGGCGGAAGTGGAGGAGGAGTGTGTGCACAACCAGCCTTCACCTCACAAATAATCAAAACCGCAAGTGTCAAAGCCGCGAATGCGGAGGACCAAGTGTACTTAGGATTAATTAAACATAAAATGAACAAAAATTATAAAAATAGCTAAGCCTTACCTGCCAGTGTGCTAGTATGTCGAAATGCCCTGACTTGAGAGTCTGATAATCCTGTAAGTAGTGAAATGACAGTGTCCATCATATATTCATCATATATGATACTGTACTGACACTGCCGGACCAATACCCCAATGAATTCGCAAAAACTTGACTTAAATTTCTTCCACTGAGGACCAGCCATAGTAAGTGGATAATCTCCACTATCCTAAAAGACAGAACATGCACCATGTTAGTAACATTAGAATTTCTTCCACCTCACTTTAACACCAAGTGGGGTCATGTGAATCCCTTCCCCAAGATACTTTGACTACAGGACCTAGGAGCCTTAGCACAATGATGCAGATGGGTGTTGCAGTCCAGTAACATCTGGAGCACTACATATTATCATCACTGATTAAGCATATAGGATATTTCAATTTAGATGATATTTCCTTCTCAAACAGAAGACACTCTGAAAATTTAAACAATCTTCAACAGTCATATGGAGCATTGCTGTTGTTGTTGTATGCCTTCAAGACATTCGTGATTTATGGCAACCATAAGGCAGACTAATCATGGAGTTTTCTGGGTCTGAGAGTGTGTTACTCGCCTTAAGTCACCCAGCAGATTTCATGGCTGAGCAGAGAATTGAAACCTGGTCAACCTACAATTGAGAGTTGTAATCCAACGCTCAAACCACAACACAACAATGGCTCTCATGATGCTTCCTACAACATAAATACTCTCCTTCTGCTATTACTGTCTACAGTAAATAAAATAATTCAATTGCTGTTGGCCTCTACAATAAAGCTAAGAGCAAACACTCAGAAGGCATAAGGTCCATGCACAAGAACTCAGAAAGCACACGCTCAAAAGCATCCCAGTCACTGCGTTTTGTGTTAGCTAAAGTTTTCAAATACATTTTAAAGGACAGCTTATTATTTCTCAAATTAGACATCAAATGCAAAACTGAATCTAACAATCCCAATATGGAGAACCCTTTATAAAGCAATAGGCTAAGATTTTTAATTTATCCAAATATAGTTGTTAACCATTTCTGGCATTTTTATTTCATGGCTATTTAACATTTATTAGAAATTTATATTCTGCATCCAAACAAACTCTTCATTACAAGAGAGCTCTTCGAATTGACCCTGTTACTGTTTCCATCAACACATGACAATCTCTTTAAAGGGGAGATTCTTTCCACCCAATATCCACTTGTTCCCAATTTAACACTCATTTACACTGCTTATGCTTACTAACGCCTTCTGTACCCTCTTTGCATTGCTATCCTCCATCAACGATTTCCAAATCTGAAACAAGTTATCATGAACATATGCACTTAAATCACTGATATGAGTCACAAATACATTGTTTTTAAAAGTATGTGAGCATTTTACCTCATCAAATTCTTCAGTCATTTTTCGAATTATTTCAGAATTTTGCATATGCCGAAACATCTCTGCTGTTACAACCCCTACAAGTTACAGATATTAGACATTAATAATGTAAAATTCCTCAGACACATCATGTACCAAAAAACAAAAACAAAACAAAAAAAACCTTAGATGTGTGACTTTGTGTATGAAATAATTAAAATACACATAATTATATAAAGGAAGATAAAATCTGTTTTACTGACTCTTGAAGCACATATACCAAATGTTCTTGAACTGAGCAGGACTACTATCATGATTCTGTTACATT
>NW_024807043.1:0-3781 GCF_019175285.1 Sceloporus undulatus | reverse complement strand
GTGGGGGCTATGTTTGGAAGAGGGTGAAGGTTTAGGTTTTGGGGTTTTAATGTATTCTTTGGCTTGGGGAGGGCAGTTCTGACTTAAAATCTGAATTTCTGACTATGTGTTCTCAATAAAGTTCTTTGCTATTTCAGCACACTGGACTCTTTGATGCACATGAGTTCAGAATTTGCACAAAACTGACACTTTGTTCTCTCTTCAGTCCTCAGCTCCATTCCCAGCCACAAGAAGCAAACACACACACATATATAACAACATAGACAGACAGAGCTGTATGTACAAAGCAAAGCCTTTCTTTCCTGCCTTTCCCTCCTGAGTCTAGCTTCTTATCTTGGGCTCCATTCCAACCTCCTCCAACTCTCCTCAGACGGACGGAGGGAGGGAGGGGAGGCTGCTGAACCCCTGGCGCACTCTTTCCCTTCCTGCAAAGGCCACCAGCGGAATAAGCAAAGCCTTGGCGATTCCTCCAAATGCTATGGAGAGGGCTTTGGGGGCATGTGTGCATGTGCAGCCTCAGCCCCTGAAGCCATTGCTTCTCTAATAGTCCTCTATTCTGAGGGAGGGAGGGAAGTGGGGGAGGCTTCATTCGTTCGAAGGTATGTCTGGAGGGTCTTCTGGAGGATCCTTTGGGGGGGGGGGTTATAAGAAGAAAGAAAACCCCTCTGCTCCCCCCCAAACAAAGGCAGGCGCCCTGCCAGGCCTCCTCTCCCTCCCTCCTTCCTTCCCTTCTCCTTCCTTGGGGATTCCTTGGTGCTCAGGTACATAGGGGGCTTATTATGAGTAAAGGAGTTAGGGGGACCCTTGGGGAGAGGCATGGCCATGGGGGGAGGGGGCAGGGTGATCCAAAAACAGAAAGAGCTTTGAGGACTGCCCTCCCTCCTGGAAAGTGGGGCAGAGGACAGACCCTCCCTTCTGATTATTCATTTGGCTTGGCTAAGCCCTCCTGTTTGCTTTCCAGGAAGGGGGCACCCTTTTCATCTCTGGGAGGGGCTGAGATGGGGTTCAGAAGAAGGGAGGCCCCCAGTCAAAAGATTTTTGTGACAAATAAAAAGCATCACACAGGAGAGGATTCAATACCATTGCAAACAACATTTTTTTGGGGGGAGGAATTTTCCTGGGGTCCTAGGGGAAGGGGGCTCTGTCTGGGGGGAGAGAGAAGAGCCCAAATCTAGGCCAAAGCCAAGAGGAGGCAGACAGAGGGACCTCAAAGCCCCTTCTGGGGAGAGGGACATCCCCCTGGCAACCTGCAAACTAGGCATAGAAGCCCACAGGATCCGTATTAGGCAGACACACACATTCCAAATATATACCTTTCCCTTCACAACAACCCTGCAGAGGAGGGTCAACAGAGAGACCCTCAGTACCAGAAAGATTGTCTCCCCCCACTTCTGGGAACATGCTGAAAGGGCCTTGGACCCCTTGATGAGATTTAGGTTAAAGGAGGAGAAGGAAGAAATGAAAGAGGGAAACTGCCAAGGGAAGATCAACAGAAAGGGAGTCCTGAGGTGGAGGGGAAGCATCTGGGAACCGATCCAGTCGCCTGCCCCCGGAGTCCATTATGAGAACCTTCCAGAGCTCACTGTGATGCTTTAAATGGCCATTTCATAGATAAAATCTCTCAGACAAGAGCCAACTTGGACGCCGACATTATTGCAGAAGCTATAGGTGAGGTGTCAAGTGACTGTCAATAAGATCATACTGGATCAAATTGAACCTGTGAGCACGAAGGATGTGGACAAGCTCCGTGGAAGTGTGAAGAAGACAACTTGCCCTCTCGACCATTGCCCTTCATGGCTGGTCCTCCAAGGAGGAGATGCACTTAGGACTCAGCTGAGATATATTATAGATGCATCTCTTACG
Organism: Sceloporus undulatus; assembly: GCF_019175285.1. NCBI lineage: Eukaryota > Metazoa > Chordata > Lepidosauria > Squamata > Phrynosomatidae > Sceloporus > Sceloporus undulatus. Next base: position 1,918 of record NW_024807043.1, on the reverse strand, counting down.
GAGGGCTATTTTCCATCTTGCTTAAAAGAAGCGGTGGTACGGCCGCTTCTGAAGAAGCCCTCTCTATATCTCTTGGACATGAACAATTACAGACCGGTCTCCCATCTTAAAATTTCTAAGCAAGGTGATGAGAGGGCAGTTGCTCTTCAAGTCTAAGCGGTCTTAGATGAAACAGATTATCTAGACCCATTTCAAACTGGCTTCAGGATGGGATACGGAGTTGAGACTGCTATGGTCGCCTTAGTAGATGATCTCTGCTTGAGTATTGACAGATGAAGTGTGACCTTGTTGATCCTTTTGGATCTCTCAGTGGCTTTCAATATCATCAATCATGGCATCCTTCTGGAAAGCCTGAGGGAATTGGGGTTCGGGGGCACTGCATTGGGCAGATTCCAGATGGTGATGCTTGGGGAAAGTTGCTTCTCCTAAAGGGGGCTTAAATTTGGCATCCCGCAGAGTGCCATCCTGTCCCCAATCTCTTTAACATCTACATGACACCTCTGGGAGAGATCATCTGGGGTGCTATCAGTTGCTGGTGACACCCGGATATCTCTCTCCATGCTGCAGATCTCAGCGTCATCAAAGGAAGGCATCTCCCCTCTGAATGAATGTCTTGAGAAAGTAATGGGCTGTATGAGGAAAAACTGATTAAAACTGAATCCAGGTAAAACAGAATTACTTCTTGTTGGATATCCTAATCCAGGTATGGAGGTTTGTCAACCGGTCCTGAACAGGGTCACACTTCCCCTAACGGACGGTATTTGCAGTTTGGGGGTGCTCCTGGAACTGTCACTCCAGATGTCAACTCAGATAGATGCTATGGCCAAGAGTGACTGTTATCAGTTTCAGTTGATACACCAACTGCGTCCCTTCCTGGAACCTGAAGACCTAAAAACTATGATGCATGCGCTGGTAACCTCACATCTTGACTTCTGCAATGCGGTCTACAAAGGGCTACCCTTCAACCAAGTCCGGAAACTTCATCTAATTCAAAATATGGCAGCCAAAGTGGTCACTGGAAGATCTAGAGGTAACCATATTAAACCTATAATAAAGTCTCTTCACTAGTTGCCTGTTAATTTCCGGGAACAATACAAAATCTTGGTTATAACCTTTGAAGCCCTTCATGGCTTGGATCCAGCTTACTTATGGGATCCCCTTCTCCCATACAATCCGCCCCACACATTGAGGGCATCTGGTAAAGTCTTACTATTAAAAAGTAGGCTGGCTGCATTTACCCAGAGGACCTCCTCTTCTGTCACTTCCAAGTTAAGAAATAGCCTCTGGAAGAGATATGATATACCACCAGTCTTTAAGTCTTTAAAAAGGCAACCAAGACGTGTCTCTTTCCAGATTAACATTCCAGCAGTCTCCTATTAATTTAATTAATTGTTCAACAACTGCTCTAACTGTCTCTGCCCTTGGGATGATCTCCTGTGGTCCAAGAAGCCAAACTGCGGCCCTCTTATGGCTCTTAGCTCAGCAGACTCTTAAACGCATCACGCTACCAGCACCCAGTGAATTATAAAAGGATTTCCCTTAACCTACACTGGGACCGGTTAAGGTACCTTATTTCTCCTCTTTTACTGATCTTCCAAGTATCAACTGAGCCAAAACATGTGTAAAAGGAGTGTAAAGTAGTAGATACTCTAAGGAGGTATTTATTATAAATAGCAAAATATAACTGAAATATAAGTCCTACAAGATACACTGGTACCCCGGGATACGAAATGATCGGGTTACGAATTTTTCGGGATACGAAATTCGCCGCTTGGAAAAAACTGTTCCGGGTTACGAAAGATTTTTCGGGTTACGAAATTCTTTTCGGCGCGAAATTCAAATGATGCAAAGTGCATCTACTGGCTTTCCAGGGATTTCCAGGGCTAACGGTTAGGGTTAGCTTTGGCGCGAATTTTGA
>NW_024807042.1:0-3781 GCF_019175285.1 Sceloporus undulatus | reverse complement strand
ATTGCAACCGCCCTCTCGATCACCTTCCCCAAAAATGGCAATAGCGAAACTGGCCGATAATTATTATGCATCAGGGGGTCGAGGGAGGGCTTTTTTAGCAGCGGTTTTACGGTGGCCAATTTCAAGCTGGATGGAAATTGCCCATCCCTCAAGGATGTATTTATAATCCGGTGTAACATCGAAGTTACCACCGGTCCCCCCTGAGCCGCTAGCCATGAGGGACAGGGATCGAGGGAGCAGGTTGTCTTCCGAACGCTTCCAAGGATCTTGTCCACATCATCGGTACTAACCAACTCAAACTGATCCAGTTTAATGGAGTCCACGGAGGCTCTGAATGCCTCTAGCCTAGGTTCTGCTCTAATGCCGGTGTTAAGACCTTCGCTTATCGGAGAGGTTTTATCTGCGAAGAAGTTGTTCAATTGGTCACAGCAGGCCTTAGAAGGTTCAAGGATCTGGTTCAGGGTAGGAGGGAGCTGAGTTAGCTCCCTGACTACCCTGAACAACTCTACTGGACGCGACTCCGCGGACGTGACACGAACACCATAGAACGAGTTCTTAGCTGCTCGTATCGCCTCTCCATAGTCCTCCAAAAGGCGGTCTAGGAAAGCCTTGTCGTCTAAGCGTAGGTGTTTCCGCCAGCGGTGCTCTAGCCGTCGCAGGACCCGCTTCCTTGCCCGGAGATCTTCCGTATACCAGGGCTTACGTTTGGAAGCGGGCCTGAGAGGGCGCTTGGGAGCGATGCTGTGTATAGCCCTAGAGAGACCGGTATTCCAAATACCAGTCATGGCATCAACAGAGTCGCCGTCATTTCCAACCATGTGCCCCTCTAAGGCTTCCTGGAACCTCTTGGGTTCCATCAGCCTTCGAGGGTGGACCATCCTAATAGGTCCACCCCTGGGGGGGATCTGGGTAGAAGCCTTGATTTTTGCCTCCACGAGGAAGTGATCCGTCCATGACAGGGGGGAAATATTAGTTATTTCTGCCCATGGATTTTCCGCATCCGTGCAAAAAACCAAATCCAGTGTATTATCCGCAAAATGCGTTGGACCCGAAATCAGCTGGGACAGGCCCATGGCCGCCATGGTATCCATGAATTCCCGAGCCGCACCGGATGGAACATAGTTGGCCGCGAAGGGGATGTTGAAGTCACCCAGGACTAACAACCTGGGTGTTTCCAGCATCAGCTCCGCAACCAACTGTGTCAGCTCGTTAAGGGAGTCCGTTAGCGCACGGGGAGGCCGATACACCAACAGAATCCCTAGACTGTCCCTAGCCTTTAGGGTCAGGTAAACACACTCGATATAGGATGTCTGTCGGATGTGGTTCCTGGTGAGGGACAAGGTGTTCCTATATATCAAAGCCACACACACACCCCGCCCACCTAACCTGGGCTGGTCCTTCACCGAGAACCCAGCAGGCAGGGCCTGAGCCCACACAGCGTCTCCTTCAGGCCCAAGCCAGGTCTCGGTAATGCAAGCCAGATCACAGTTATGATCCTCCAACAAATCATGGAGGATGTGGGACTTGTTGCTGATTGATCTGGCGTTGCACAGGAGCAGCGACAGGGTTTGTGGCACGGTTGGAGTGATCCTCAGGTCCCTTAGGTTGGGAGGGGGACAGGAAGGGGAGATAGATATGATGCATCGATCTTGCCTTCCCCTGGAACGCAAATCCCTTCTCCCACCGCCATACCTCCCCCTGCCGCACACTACCTCAATGGGAGCTCCGCTCGTAACGATGTTTTCCCCCCTCCCCAGCCCATGCATCCCCCGCATCCATAACCTCCCCCCACCCTTCCCCAGCAATTGTAAGAGCAGAGGTTAGCCACCTCAGGCATCCTCTGCTCTATGACTAACACACAGCCTCCCTAAGCCCTATAAAAGCTGCGCAGTCCTCTTTCCAGTCCGTGGGTGGCTCTCCCGGGGCCTCCGACACCCCGGGAGGAGGCCGCCTGGCAGAACGCGGCTCTGGCAGCGGTGGTCCGGTGAGGAGGCAGAGGGGGCGTGGCAGGAAGGCCCGGTCGCCCAGCTTTATGCTCACCGCTCCCACCGGTGCGCCTCTTCCTTGCCTTCCCCCCCAGGTGTCCCTTAAAGTGCCCTCGCTCCGGCTGCCGCAAAACGCCAAGGCCAAAACAAACAGAGTCCTGCAGCAGTCCTCTTTCTAGTCCGTGGGCGGCTCTCCCGGGGCGGTGCGCAGATGCGCACCTCCGACACCCCGGGAGGAGGCCGCCCGGCAGAACGCAGCTCTGGCAGCGGTGGTCCGGTGAGGAGGCAGAGCACCAGCATTTGATGCTAGAGCAAAGAAGGCAAATGCTCTTTTAGCCTCCATTAATAGAAGTACAGTTTCCAAGTCAAGGGAAGCCATAGTCCTGCTATATTTTGTGTTGGCCAGGCCTCATCTGGAGTCCTGGGTTCATTTCTGGATAAGAAGGATAGAGATAAGTTGGAGTGGGTTCAGAGAAGGAGAATGAGGATGATAAGAGGGATGAAGAACAGAAAGGTTGGAGGAGCTGTGCTTGCTCAGCAGGAGGAAGGCAAGACGGAGGGGTGCCCTTCTCTGGACCTCTTTCAAAAGAGACTGGACAGCTGCTTACTGGGGATGCTTTAGCTGGAGAGCCTGCGCTGAGCAGGAGGTAATAATAATAGTAATAATAGTAGTAGTAATAGTTTTTTATAACAGTCAATTTAAAATTACAGCTCAGTTAAAATTACAATTTATATAAAATGAAGTCCATAAAAGCACAACAATAAATCCTATCAAAATTCCATACCAACAGCTAACTTCCAATACGTGCTCAAAATGAAGTGCCTTCTTATAACTGTTATAGCAGCAGATCAGGGGGATAGGCTCATCGGTACAGATCCGTCTTGAGTGCCTTCTTGAAGGCATCTTGTAACAGAAATATCAGAAAACTTAAATTTCTAGGATTGGCAGAGCAAGGAATTCGCAAGAGGACCTAGTAATTGAAGATCCATAAGTTTATTTCTAATTGTCGACAAAGGAAAACATTGAACTCAGTGGAATTCAAGTTCCAAAAAGCTGAGACCCCGAACAAGACAAAATGGCTCTTTTTATATTATTCAAGACAAAGAAGCTTCTTTAATACACCTGATTGGCTAATTACAATTTAAACATACAGAATTCTTACAATCAGAACAGAAATACATGCATACATTAAAACTGCATCATCACTCCTTACCCCTCCTTTAGGAATTCAGTGGCTTTCCCTCCTAGCCTTGCTTCTGAATGTCTTTATCTCAGTAGTTTATGTTATGTCTTTTTTACTGGTGCCAGCTTCCATCTAGGTCAAGACGCACTCATTATTCCTTTGCTCTAGTTTTTCCTAAACTCCAAGCCTTTATTTCAAAAACCATTTCTCTGGCTGACAAAGGTGACTCCATCTTTCTATAGTTTTTTTATTTCAACAAGGAATTTCCACCACAATCTAAGGTGCTAATAAGACGGATCTCTTCCGGCAAGCCATTCCACAGTTTGGGAGCCATCACAGTAAATGCCCTGTGGGAAGTTAGCCTAGTCTTTGGGTAATCCAACAGATCCTTCCCAGTTGCCCTGAGAGCGCGGGACGGATTCTGTAGGGAGAGGCGTTCCCTCATGTAACTTTGGCCCAAGCCATATAGGGCTTTAAAGGTCATAACCAACACTTTATATTGCGCCCGGAAACTAATTGGCAGCCAGTGAAGCAAGTCATTTTAGTACAGGTGTTACGTGGTTAGGTGTTCCGGTGACCAATCTGGCTGCCGCATTTTGCTCCAGTTGAAGT
>NW_024807041.1:780-3782 GCF_019175285.1 Sceloporus undulatus | reverse complement strand
TTTAAAGGACAAAATAATATGCAGTGGATAATGTTTTATAATAACTTCATAGGTTAGTTAATTCTGAGAACAAACATCATAGTAAGATTAAATTATTGGAAGGTGAATGACTTGTATACCAGTTTCATCTGGCAACATAAACTAGTTATACAGTGTTTTGCTCATTAAATAATATGGTTGTCGCTAGAAGCCAAAATATTTCTTTAGGGAATACTCTGGTTTCTCTTCAGATCATATAAATCTTTTGCTTTTTGCTAAGGTAGTCAACTTGGAATGTCTCTCCTTTTGCACCTAGGTTTCATGCGCATCCTCCAGCGTGCATAGGAAGGCTCTGAGCATACAAAGGAATCATGCCAAAACTGTTTTAAAACTTCCCAAGACTGAATGGGAAAGAAAGATGACAATTCCAAGTAACAAAACAGTTCTCATAAATCTGTTGTTGTTATGTCACTTCAAGTCCTTTCCAACTTATGGTGTATTTTTGGCAAGATTTGTTCAGAGGGGGTTTGTGTTGGAAGATTTTTACGTTCTCTTTCCCCCTCCTTAGAAAGATAGGGGATTCCTGCATGCAAACTCCTCCCTCTCTCTCTCATTCAAACATCCAAACTAACCATGGGACTTAGGTCACTCCTCCTTTGGGACTGACATTCTCTTTCAATGACTTTCAACTGAGCGGCTGTGTTTCCATCTTCCTGCTCTCTTGACTTTCTTTGGAAAGATGGTGGGATGAATATTTCTTTTACCTGAACAAAGCTACTATGTAAATATAGATTAAAGCCATTGGTAAACTTTTGTTTTAAATTACAAACTATGGTTATTTTTGAGTCAGTCTCAACTCTTAGGGAAACATAGGTCCTTTAAAACCTTTTATAAGAAAATAAAAGATCCCTGGCCCTAAAATAAGGGAAAGGAGAGCCAGGGGGAGTGCAGTGCTTTGAGGGTTGGGCTGTGTGTGTGTGTGTGTGTGTGTGTATGTGTATATATATATATATATATATGTGTGTGTGTGTGTGTGTGTGTGTGTTTGTATATGTGTGTGTGTGTGTGTGTACATGTATGTATGTATATATATATATATATATGTGTGTGTGTGTGTGTGTGTGTGTATGTGTGTGTGTACATATATATATGTATGTATATATGTGTGTCTGGAGACTAGAGTTCAAATCCTGCCTCAGTCATGGAAATCTATTAGGTGACCTTGGCTAAGTCACACTCTCTCAGCCTCAGGGGAAGGCTAGGGCCAACCCCCTCTGAACAAATTTTGCCAAGGAAACCCCAGGATACAGTGGCCATTAGAAAGGACTTGAAGGCACACAACAACAACTATAACAACAACAACAACAACAGCACTCCTCTGGAGATGCTTCTCACCCTCCTCCAGCCTTCTTGGAAGCAGAGAGTCCCCCCACCGGTTTCAGAAGCCCCAATGCGAGTAGGAGGAGGCAGCCATTGCGTGTCAGGAACAGGCGTGTCCGACCCTTCACACGTGGCTCATCATCACGTGAAGAGGGAGCCAGGGAAGGCCCCACGCCTCCTGCCCTCCTGATTGGCTGGCTCCTCTTCAAGTCCTGGGCTTCCGAAGGGAAAAACACTCCCAGGACTAGAAACCCATGCTTTTCAGGCTCAGAATGGAGGACCCTCAGTCAAGAGAAATGGAGGACAGGACTCCCCCCCCCATCAAAGGGGAAAACACTCCTAGAAATAGAAATCCATGCTTCTTAGACTCAGAATAAGATGGCCTCCAAGAAAAATGGAGGACAGAGCTTAAGGAAAGGTCAAAGCACTCCTAGAAACAGAAATCCATGCCTCTTGGTCCTGCTCAAAATGGAAGACCTTCAAGGAAAATGGAGAACAGGTGCAAAGAAAAACTCAAACTAATCTTAGAAATAGAAATCCATGCCTTAGTCCTGCTCAAAATAGAGGACTTTCAAGGAAACTAGAGGACAATGCTCCCCATCAAAGGGGAATACACCCCTAGAAATAGAAACCCAGGCCTCTTGGCAGTCTCAGAATGGAGGACCCTCAAGGAAAATGGAGGACAGAACCCCCATCAAAGCCAAAAACATTCCTAGAAATAGAAATCCTTGGTCAGGCTCAGGATGGAGGACCCCCAAGGAAAATGAAGGACAGGACTTCATCCAAGGGAAACGCACTCCATAGAAATCCATGCCATAGTCTTACTCAAAATGGAAGACCTTCAAGAAAAATGGAGGACATGACCCAAGAAAAGCTCAGAACACACCTAGAAACAGAAATACACACTCCTTAGTCCTGCTCAAAATGGAGGACATCTGCCTCCCCTGAGGCTGAGAGAACGTGTCTCACTCTCGTTGTTCTCAGGTGCCTTCAGGTCATTTCTTTTTTTAAAACAATTCTGTTGAGTTTTCCAGTATATTCAAAACAAAAACAAGGAAAGGAATATTTTAACAAACAAATGCAATAAATCATAAAAACAAGCACAACAGCCATATATAAATGAAATGAATAAAGTTATTTAAATTGAATTACATTCCTCGATTCATTAAACACCCGGCAAATCAATGGAATCATTAATTAGCGTTTGGACAGTTAATTTGGACAGTCGGCCATTCTTATACGCTGATGTTTTTATACACGGTTTGAAAATGTCCAAAAAAAGTATAAATTTCAAATATCAAACCTTGATTTTCCAATTTTTATACGGGACACCATTTTGCTAGCTCATCATATTTAATGGGACCTGAGCATCCATGGATTTTGTTATCCACAGGGGATCTTGGGACCAAACCCCAGCGGATAACAAGGGCCCACTGTATATGCAAAAAACCAATAGCATTAAGAGGTTTGCTTGCTATGTTTACGCTGTTCTACACCTACATTTTCTTTTCCTTTTAATCTTTAACCATTCCCATCATTTAACTACACTGCTCCCTCGGGTTACGAAATTAATTCGTTCCGCGGCCGCTTTCGTAACCCGAAAAGCCTTCGTAAGCCGAAATGCCATAGGCGCTAATGGGGAA
>NW_024807041.1:0-680 GCF_019175285.1 Sceloporus undulatus | reverse complement strand
AAAAAACATTCGTAACCCGGAACAAGTATTTCCTATGGGATTTTTTCGTATCCCGGAAATTTCGTAACCTGGGTATTTCGTATCCCGAGGTACCACTGTATATCGTTTTTGACTTATGGTAAGCCTATCAATGGGTTTTCTTGACAAGATTGGTTCAGAAGAGGTTTGCCTTAGACTTCCCCTGAGGCTGAGAAAGTGACTTGCCCTAGTTCTTGTCAGCTGCCTCCAAGTCATTTTCAACTAAGGAGTTGCCATAAGTTGGAAACGACTTGGAGGCACCCAACAAGAACCAGGACCAGTTTTCTTAATGGGGTTTCCTTGGCAAGATTTGTTCAGAGGAGGTTTGCCTTTGTCTTCTCCTGAGGCTGAGAGAGTGTGACTTGCTCAAGGTCATGCAGTGGGTTTTGTGGCCGAGCTGGGAATCAAAGCCTGGTGTGGGCAGGGCTGTGTTTGCTGGCTGCATGGTAAGAGGCCCACGTGTTGCTCCTCCCCACTCTGACTGCACGCAGCAACAAACTTTCAGGCAAGTTGCAGCAAAACATAAACTTTTAATAGTAACGTCCCAACAACCCACCACCCGTGTGTCTCTAAGACCTTTGGGCTGAACTAGAGGCCACTCCTGGGCTGTATCTTCAAGCGTCGCCAACTCAGGCGTCTTCTTCCCTCACCTGCCTCTGTGC
>NW_024807040.1:0-3783 GCF_019175285.1 Sceloporus undulatus | reverse complement strand
AGGTAAGGACTAATGGAAGTGTGCCTTCATGTCAACTGCCAAATGTGGTCTGGGCTTTGTTTGCTTTCAAACTGTGCCTGGTGAACCATTTGTATGTAACACTTTCCATTTCCATATCTGTTGTTGTTAACTGCTGTCAAATCAACTTCAACCTATAGTAAAACCATGAATGAGAGACCTCCAAGTCACCCCATCATCAGCCTCCTATCGTCAGGTCTTACAGTCTCAGAGCTATGGCTTCCTTGATGGTGTCTATCCATCTGGAACGTGGTCTTCCTTTTTTCCTGCTGCTTTCTATCTTCCCAAGTATAATTGTCTTTTCTAGTGAGCCATGCCTTTTTCCTGATGTTCTCAAAGTACAACAGTCTCAGTTTAGTCATCTTGGCTTCTAGGGAGAGTTTATGATTGATTTGCTCTAGAACCCATCTGTTTGTCTTTCTAGCACTCTAGAACTCTGCTCCAGCACCACATCTTAAATGAATTGATTTTCTTCCTATGAACTTTCTTCACTGTCTAGCTTTCACAACCATATATAGAAAATGAGAAATATGATGGCATGGACCATCCTAACTTTAGTATTCAGTGAGATATCTTTACACTTCTCGTTCCTTCATAGTTGTGCTTCCAAGCCCTAGTCTTCTTCTGATTTCTTTACTGCAGTCTTCATTCTCATTAATGACTGAGGCAAGCTATGGAAGATCTTGAACTATTTCAAGATCTTTATTGTCTACCTCTTACACCTCTTCCATATTCCATTTCCACAGCAATACTGCAAAAAAAGAGAAAGTGCCATGATAGCACTGTGAAAACTGGACATCTGCCTTGTTTCACAGCTATACACAAGAGGGTCACCTGTTTCGAACTTATTTGACAATGGAGATTGGCACCTTGGATAATACCTTTAAAATGTACGTTGAAACCTGGAGTGAGGTCTTCTTTCCACTGGAATAGAAGCCAACAGCATTCACTGATAGAGGGAGAAAAAAAGGGCACCAAGTGCCTGTTCACACACACTACACAATTATAGCATTTTGATTTTACTTTATCTTCCATGGCTTCATCCTATGGAATTCCAGGATGTCTGAGATAGTATCAGAAAGCTTCCTATACTTTGAAGCTAATGAATCAAGAAAATGAGCATATGACTTCAAAAATGACCATATTGTAAGTTTTGTCCTATGCTCTCTCACAGGTTTGAGGTGTTGTTTTTTCCTACTGTGTATTTTCCCACCCTATGACAGCATGTTGCCCTTTCTGCAGTGTAGATTGCCAGATGTATGAGCTGCCTTCTACCAGTTTGGTCCAAGGTTATGCAAAGCCTGAAGGCGCTGGACCAGGATTTCCTTTAAGCATTGAGTTCATCTTGGATTGCACCATGTCTACCCAAGGACTATATAACAGTCATTCAGAAAGGGAGAAACCATCAGCAGAGAAGCTCCCGGCTCAACTGTCCACTATAACTGTCTTCCCAGGAGAACATCAGCGTAAGGTGAGTGACAGAAGAGACATCTTCTATGTCTTGAGAAGAGGGCTTTTCCAGGTTGGAGATGAGCATGTGGACAACGGAGTGTTTCTATAGCAAAATGTACATCAGTGAGGACAAGCTGTAAATGCAGTACTGTAGGTAGAAAGCTTAAAAATAAAGAATTCAGAGCTGAGGTTGGCAATACTATCACGAAACAAGCTGTTAATGACCTGTTAGAGAAGTGATGATGGGAATCGATGTGAGTTTCAGAATGGAAAACCTTGGTTAAGCCATCAGTGGAAAAGTGAAAATTTGACTTCCAGTTATTTCATAGGTTGAATAGCAACAGATGGGGAGAATGAGGAAGGGGTTCAAAACATAAGCCTGGATTCTATTTCTGGTGCTGGCTAAAATAGACTCATCAAATCAATAGCATTTAAACTGGGCTAGTTGATGAGTGGTAATGGGAGTTGTAGTTCAACATCTGCAACTCCTATTGGTCCTGGTCAGTATAGCCAACGGTGAGGAACAGAGGAAGATGAAGTCCAATGCCATCTGAGGGCAGCTGTACCTTACCCACCACATCTTAAATATCCAAAAACATGCTTATCTTACAGCATAAACCTTCATAGACCAGAGTCCACTTTGCTCGTTTATGAAATGTAACACTATAATAAATGTGTCAATTTTCAAGGTATCTTGATTGTTATCTTTAGAGGACTGGACTTCCTAATGCACAAGTTTAAATTTAAGGATCTCTCTTCTTTCTTTAATTTTCTGGTTCCTAGACAATAAAAGTAGTACAAATTTGGAGTTCTAAGAGGAAATAAAATGTTTCCTTCCTTTCTTCACTAGACTGGTTGAATGGAAATCAGAAATTATAACTCTTGAATTTACCATGCCTTTTCTTCTCAAAGGTCAACCAGAAGATGGGTTTCTTCACCTACCTCAACTTTTGCCTTCTTGGAATCTTCTTCTCCAACTCTTTCTTGGGAGGTGAGCTGCTAAACAAATATTCCCACCTCTGATATCTGGAAGGGTACACAGCTAGCCAGGGAACTAGAAACAGATTTGTTCTATTCTGTCTATTCTTGTGACCTGAAGCAGAATTTATTTCTTGGTTGCAAATAGAGGGATCAATCAGAATCCAAGAGCCCAGCAATGCCTACAGATTTCTCTGAGGGAATTTTGGGGAGTGTAGGTCCATGCCACCAGTGGGAAAGTTAGATTTTGGAGGACATGCTAAAAATTGTATAATTTTCTAAATGTTCTTCCTTCTCTCATTTTCTTTTCTTTTCTTTTTTCACCCTCATCTTCCTTTTCTCCTGCAGCTGAGGCAGACTCCTGTGCTAGAGAGTGGCTGCAAAACCAGGGGAACTGCTATGCTTACTTTGACAATCAGTTATCATGGCAAGAGGCTGAGGTATGAAGCATTTCTCACCAACCCAGGTTTGATGTAATGTGTGATGTACAAGTTAGATTTATGTTTCTTCAGACCTCCCACATATTAAAACTTCAAGGGGGACAACATTTGTTAACTCCACAAAGATTAACTATGTTTCTGGGGAGCTTGAACTCTGTACCAATCCTGCTTTGGGAAGATGAGAATGCCAATATCGTTCCCCATTCTCCATAGGAAAGGAGACGGGTTGTAATGATGCCTGTGTGAGACATCTTCTGATCCAGAATCCTGTCCATTAGACTATGTCTCTTGCAGCAATGCACAAATGAAAATAATTTAAAATATGGTATTCAGTTTTGCAGTAGTTCTGCTGGTGAAATATGGCAATGGGGGACACTCTTGTTTTTCTTCTGCATCCTCAGATTGAATGCCAGAGCTATGGCCGTGGGGCACATCTTGCCTCTGTCCTGACCAAAGCAGAGACCCTCCTGGTGGCCGAACACATCTCCACTTATCAGAAAGAACGAAGCAATGTCTGGATTGGGCTTCATGATGTCCGTCAGGTAAACCCCTCTCTTCTTCCATTCCTGGTTGTCATCACAAATTTGTAGCTCTCTGGCCAGGGATCCTTTCTGAGCTCAGCTCCACAATCTTTACTAGCCAAAACTCTCTAGGTTTTGCCACTGGGCTACTGATTTCTTAAGCACACTACTTGTTCTGTCTCATTTCAACAGACCGGGAAATGGAGGTGGGCTGATGAGTCAACTTACAACTACAAGTCCTGGATGAGCCACCAGCCAGACAATTATGGCAGTAATGAATACTGTGTGGAACTGCGACTTTCCACAGGTAAGAAAGAAGCAAGAAAGATCTCGTAAGGACATCTGGTCATCTAGCCTTTGTAATTTTTCTTAGC
>NW_024807039.1:0-3783 GCF_019175285.1 Sceloporus undulatus | reverse complement strand
GAACATGAGTGAACAGTGTGATGCGGCAGCTAAAAAGGCCAATGCGATTTTAGGCTGCATCAATAGAAGTATAGTGTCTAGATCAAGAGAAGTAATAGTGCCACTGTATTCTGCTCTGGTCAGGCCCCACCTGGAATATTGTGTCCAATTCTGGGCACCACAATTCAAAAAGGACATTGAGAAACTGGAGTGTGTCCAGAGGAGGGCAACCAAAATGGTGAAAGGTCTGGAAACCTTGCTCTATGAGGAACAACTCAGGGAGCTGGGGATATGATAGCCCTGTTTAAATATTTGAAGGGATGTCATACTGAGGAGGGAGCAAGCTTATTTTCTGCTGCTCCAGAGACTAGGACCCGAAGCACTGGATGCAAACTGCAGGAAAAGAGATTCCACCTCAACATTAGGAGGAACTTCCTGACAGTAAGGGCTGTTCGACAGTGGAACACACTTCCTAGGAGTGTAGTGGAGTCTCCCTCCTTAGAGGTCTTCAAACGGAGGCTGGATGGCCATCTGTCGGGGATGCTTTGATTGTGATTTCCTGCATGACAGGGGGTTGGACTGGATGGCCCTTGTGGTCTCTTCCAACTCTACGATTCTATGATTCTATATTTTTGAATCCTTACCACAAGGATGAGGCTGCAGCAGGAAAGCAGAATGTTATGCTTTGGGCTCTTCTTTTCTGTAAACACACACATGGCTCCATTCCCATTAGCTCATTTGCTCTGGGTAGATCCGGTCCGCATTAGTTGAGCTGGTGGTACCGAATCTCCCTGGAAAGAAGTTCCCACTACCCTTTACCTTGATTGATGCAATTTGCCCCTCTGAAGTTAACATTTGCAGTACCGCTTTAAAATGGAGCCTTCTTTGTTGTCAATCAAATTCACTTCCACTTTCGTCAAAGGTGATGTATCCTACAACCAGCAGCATTCGCATATTCTGTCAACTTGTGTGTGTACGTCCAGGCCCCAGGCCTTCAGGTCGTTTCAGATTCCCTCCCCTTGGCATCCTCTGCTTTCCCGCCGTTTGCCATCCCAGAATACAATCTCTCCTCCTTTGCATCCTCTTGCTTTTCCTCTGCCATCCCAGATTGCAATCTCTCCTTCTCTCCTATTTTGCATCCTCTTGCTTTCCATCATTTTCCCACACATATGAGGCCAAGCATTCACACATTATATCAATTTGCCAAATTGAAAAGGAAACATATGTAGCACATGCATTCACATATTCTGTCACACACACAAAAAAATAATTAAAAAAATGCTACTTGCAAAGTGAGGTGCCGTGCCGGCAGCAAGCAAACGAAAGGGAAATGTAATACAAGCATACACATTCTATCAATATGTATCAACCTGTAGCACAAGCATTCACATAATCTGTCAAAAATAAAAATTACAAAAAAAGAGAGAAAAAGCTGCTGCAAGAGGGGAGGCATGTTCCCCCCGTTGCCCACCCTCTGACCTAAATCCCTCTCCTGAACTTGACCCGATCATGACTGGGGCCAACTTCATAGTTGCTGGCAGCAGGGAAGAAATGGGTTTTCCAAAAAGAAACAGGAAATAATCCACTTTTGGAAAATCCGCTCTAAGAGGGATTTGCCCTTGATCTGGTGTGCAAGACCCTGATCCTGATGTGTTAAAACCGGTGCCAATGGGAATTTCCCACTTTTAATCCGGGTTGCAATTCCGTACAAAAGGTAGTCTGAATAGCTCCACCGAGAGAGCTCAGTTCACCCACAGTCTGAAGGGGTTCCAGAGCCACTGTTGCCCAGGTGGAAGATGCCAAAAGGCCAAATGCCTTCTGCCCCTCCTGGTCTCTGGTGGAAGTGATATCCCTTTCCTCACCTAGTCACTGCTTTCTGCCCACTGACTGCATCTCCATTGCCCTTGGAGTGATGAAGGGAGAGGAGAGGGAGTGTGAAGGGCAAGGGAGGGACCATCCCCTTCAGAGGGTCTCTGTCCAGGCAAAAGGTGCTTGGGGCTGTTCAAGATGTAGAAGGGGAGGGAGAAGAGTCAGTACCTTGGAGAGGGACATGTCAAAAGAGACCCAGAGACTCAAAAGCAAAGTGGATGTCTTGCCTTAGAGCAAATCTCCAATTTTCATGCATGTTTCTCCCTCAAAAGATGCTCTTCTTCTCTCTATATATATGTATATAGAGAGAAGAGAATCTCACAGGAATATTTGTAGAAATGGCCACAATTACATGAAAAGACCAACTGAGATTTCTCTCCTACCCCTAGTTCAAAGATTTGCAGGACCTTCCCTCTGGATATGCTGGAAGGATACTCTGCTAATGCTCAGTAAAGGTCTAGGAAGGACTTTGAGGGAGTGATTAAGGCAGTATCCTCATGATTTAATCAAAAGGCTGAAAGGGAGAGAGCAGATCAGTGGTAAGAAGAGGAGGTGTCTGTCTATATGTGTGTATTAGAGCTTAGAAAAGGTGCCTCGGTCCACTAACAATCACATTGTCTGTTGAATTCACTATGTGTGTGAGTGTTGTATCAGGCCTGGGAAAGATTCTTTGGTATCCTCATGCATGCATGTTAGATTACAGTATCCCTAAACCCTTCACAATCCATGGAGTTTATTCACATCAGTAGCCCTGCCAACCCTGGAAGGGGCCACCAGATGGCAGGAGCACACTGGCAGGAGAACCCCACTGACAACAGCATCTGCAATGGACAAATGGCCTAGATGTCTTACCTTTGGAGTGGGGAAGCTGGAGGTGTGTGCCTTGAGATGGATGGTGAGCAACCTCCCTCTGATGGTGTCAGCCAGTGTGCTCTGAACCCTCTGCACTATCCCAGTGACACCACTGGCTGACATACAAGGTTTCATAGGAAAAAGAAATGCAGGAAACGTTTTCAAGTATCAGCATAAATAATAAAGGATTTTAACATGCAATGAAAAATTAACAAATGGATCCAGTATAGGTCAGAACAGGTTGTTTTAGCTCTCTGACCTCTTGTTTGTCACATACCAACCCATGCCACGGGACCCAGGGTGACTGCTTTCATGTTACGGTAGGAACACAGGTTTAATTGGAGCTTTGTGATTTATCTTGGCTCTGGACCTTAACCAGAGCTTCAGCTTTTTCTAATAGACACCGGGGCATTTTCATCCATTAGTTTTGCTTCCGAAGTGCCAGCTTAGCTACAGAAGTCATCACCTGGAGGTTATTTTACACTCCCAACCAAGATGCTGGCCTCCCACAGAAGTTTCTAAAGGGTCCCTGTGATGCGATGCATTCTATTGTAGTTAGCTGCCCTCGAGTCTGTTTCAACTCGTGGATGTTTATCACACTATGCTCTTAAAGAGCTACTATTCCAGTGTGACTCCTCTAGCAGCCTCCTGTTGCATGCTGGGATTGGCAGTTTTAAGGAGCTGAACTTCTCTGCCTGAGAATTCTAAATACCCCTCCTTAAAACTGCCAATCCCAGCATGCAACAGGAGGCAGCTAGAGGAGTCACACTGGAATAGTACCTCTTTAAGAGCTCGTCTGATAAACACCGTGGTGACGCTGTGGATTCAACATCTCCAAACCCCGCCGTCCTTCACTGCTCTGCTTAAGTCTTGTTGATTCAGGCCCACAATGTCCCCAATGAAGCCTAGCCATCTAGTGTGTGGTCTTCCTCTCTTTCTGCTGCTTTCCTAGCATTAATATCTTTTCATGATGTGGCCAAAGTATGGCAGCTTTAGTTTTGTCATCTTGGCTTCCAGGGAGAGTTCAGGACTGAACTGTTCTAGGACCCATTTCTTGGGAGTGGGGTGGGGTTGGCTTGTCAT
>NW_024807038.1:0-3783 GCF_019175285.1 Sceloporus undulatus | reverse complement strand
ACAAAACTGATAATAGCATTTGGGACATTTAGTCTTTTAAAAACAAATATGGCAGATTTAAATGCTGCTTTAAAACCTCTTTCCATCTTCCAGCTTTGTGCTGGTTTTGGGGGGGAAATGAGAAAGTGTTGGGAGGGAGGGACTGCCAACAGAAGTAGGAGATGCATTGCAGGCTATGGACAATTTGTGGCCAAGTAAGGTCCAAAACTCACGGCAGCAATAGTCCAGTTTGAGAGCGCTTTAACTGCCCTGGCCCAGTGCTAGAGAATCTTGGGAAGTGGAGTTTATTGTGGCACCAAAGCTCTCTGACAGAGTACGCTCAATGTCTCACAAAACTACATTTCCCAGAATTCCCTAGCACTGAGCCAAGGCAGTGAAAGCGGTCTCAGATTGGATTATTGCTGCAGTGTGTTTTGGACTTAGGTGACCCATTGCAAGTCACACTCTCTCAGTCTCAGGGAAGCCAATGGCAAACTTCCTCTGAACAACTCTTGCCAAGAAAACCCCAAGAGAGGCACCCCAAAAGTCAGCAAAGACTTCGAGCCGCACCAGAAAAAGCAACAAAGACTCAGGAAAGAGACAGTGTGGTTTAATGGTTGGAGCATCAGACTATGACTCTGGAGACCAGTGTTCGAATGCCCTCTTGGCCACTGAAACCCACTAAGTGACCTTAGGCAAGTCACACTCTCTCAGCCTCAGAGGGAGGCACTTGCAAACCACTTCTGGACAAATCTTGCCGAGAAAAGCCCGCAAAGGGCTTCCGTTAGCGTTGCCATTAAGTCAGAAACAACTTGGAGGCACACAACGACAATAAGAGAAGTAGCACCACTAACACAAGGCAGCTAGAGAGAAAGAAAGAAAGAAAGAAAGAAAGAAAGAAAGAAAGAAAGAAGACATGGGAGTGGTAGTCCTGGGTTCAGAGGGACTGGAGGGGCATTACTGCAGGGCAGGATCCCTCCTCTTTCTGGCCATGTGGATGCTGGGAGATCCAGTCCAGGGAATACACTTTAAATCTCATTGGCAAGAGAATATCTCAGGAAGGCCCTATATCTCCCAAGGCCCCCTCCCACCAGGACCGCCTTCCACTCCCTCCAGGACCCCCTTCCACTCTTCCCCTCTGTCTCTCTCTCTCTCTGCCCTGAAGGCCTCAAATGTCAACTGCCAAGCGCTCAGGTGGAGGCAGCCATTTTGTATTTCAGCTGCCATTTTGTGTTCTGGCAGCCATTTTGTGCTGCTTGTGACAGTGGGGAATAATGTTCCAGAACCTTCTCTGTGGCCCCAGTTGAACAGAGATATCTCTTTCTCTCCTGAGGCTCCAGAGTCAGAAGGAGGCCAGGCTCCTTGGGCCAAAAGGAAGGCTGTGTGTCCCTTTTTGCCACTGGCCCTCCATTTTGGGGGAAAGGGAGGGAGGGAGGGACTCAGGGCCAGTGGCGAGGCTGGGCTTTGGGGGCTGGGAGAGAGAGGTTGGGAAAGAGACCCTCCATTTGGGCCCTAGCTGGGGAGGGTCCACCGGTCCTTGCCTCCCCCTTTGGGAAAGGAGACCTCTCAGCCCCCTGGACTCACTCCTGCCACTCATTCCTAGAATGGCTGGGACTCAGAGGAGTTTCCTAGGCATTGTCCCCTTCTGCCCTCCATGGCCATTGGCACTGACTTTTTCCCATTGCCTTCCCTCCCTCAGCCCTGTGGACCTCCTCCTCCTTCGCACTCAGAGCAACCCTTCTCTACGGCTGAGGAGACGGCCTCCGACCCAGGGAAGCTCTGGCCATAAAGGGCTGCAGGAGAGGCCTTTCTGGGGCTGCAGGGATCAGTGTCTTTGTACTGAAGGTAGGTCTTTAATCCTGAATCTGGAAGAGGACCTTTGTTTAAATGTTTCAGTCCAGGATTGTATGGAAAGATTGCAGCTGAGACATTGAGACCATGCTTTGTAGGCATAAAGCCCCAAATTCAGTGATTATGACACAGCATGGAAATATTAACATTCCTGCATTCAAAGTATTTTTTAAATATAATTTTATTGAATTTTTTACAATGCATAATTCTGTATAAATATTTTCTAGATTCTGTTGCACTTTATCTGAATTTAAAGTCTGAGGAGACCTGAATCCTGTTGGTTAACCTTAGCATAGACCCACTGAACCCATCATTGACTGGTGACTCAATTCATAAGATATTGAGAGAGACTACTCTGATGAGGACTAAGGATAGGATAGGGTACAGACTATGATTTAATCCTGCATGTGACTAGAACAGGACGTTCCCAAGCCAAGATGGCCAGGCAACAGCGTGGAAAATAGGCACTCTCCACATGAGCAGAGACAATCTAAGAATTGGGTTGTCTCTGCATGCAGAAGGATGCCATGGGAATAGGGTATTCCCTTCCCCTCAACTCAGTCCTCTGGTGCCCCCCGATATGGGGGGGGGAGGGCTGGATACCATGGAATGGGGGTAACCAGAGAAGAGAAGGCTCCTTTCCTGCCCTGCCTGACCAGGAGCCTCCCTAGGGAATGGATGGCCACTGGGAAAATGAGAGGCCACCAGGCCAGACAGCCTGACCCAGCAGAAACCTCTGTTTTCCAGTGTTGCTCCCGGTGGAAAGAGGCTACAACTGGCCATTCACTGACACAGGTCCTGCCATAGAGTTGTGGAAGCTATCCCACATGACCATTCCATGCCTAGTGAGAGTGTTGGGTGAGAGGTATTGGAGAAGCATCCAGCTCTGTTTATGTATCCAGAAGCAAAATGAAGACAGCTTCCTATGAGGGCTACTGAGGAGGTCAGGAAGTTTCAGCAAATCATAGAATCATAGAATAATAGAGTTGGAAGAGACCACTAGGGCCATCCAGTCCAACCCCCTGCCATGCAGGAAATCCAAATCAAAGCATCCCTGACAGATGGCCATCCAGCCTCTGTTTAAAGACCTCCAAGGAAGGAGACTCTATCACCCTCCGAGGGAGTGCATTCCACTGTCGAACAGCCAGTTCGACATGATGCAACCATTTCACATCTAGCTACGGGGACTTAACCAGGGCCCTATCCAATTCCCCATCCCCTAATCCCCCACCACTCTAAGAAGGCATGGAGTATCTGTTGTGTAGGGGAGCTTTGTTTGGTGCAGAGGAAGGAAGGGGATGCCCACCTCTGCATTGGTCCAAAGGAGGCATATGTCACCTGCGTATGTCACCAGCAGGATGCTGTTCTCTTTGTATTTGAGTGCTGCAGGGTTTCTTGCCAAGGCAACCCTAACCCTGGTCCTTTTTCTCAGGAACTTCATCTCAGCCTCTTTGTTCACGGCTTTCGGGCCTCTCTTGCTGGAAGTGACCAAGTGCAGGGCCACCAGGATCCCCTGCCACCTGATGGCTGACACAGAGGCCAAGCGGAGGGAGTTGGGCTCCAACAGAAAGAGGTTTTCAAGGTACAACAGCTCTTTGGTAAGTTGCAATCCTGATTATTAGTTTCCTCTGTGTCTGGGCCGGCTCATGAAAGCAAGTGGAGAACATACTGTCCCAGTTTGGCAGAGTGAGTCCTGGTTAATCCTCTGTCACCTCATTTTTTTCTGGGGCTTTGAAAACGTCCTATTTCACTCTCCTCCTCCCACTTTCCCCTTTCTCCTTAGGTCCGTTCAGGTGCTGCAAAACCTGTTTCAAGTTCAAAAGAGTGTGCGCCCCATCAATTCAAAAGAGGGGATAGGGAGGAGAAAAGGGGGCAGGGTCTTGTCCTTGCCAGGTGATGGAGTCAAAAGCAAACTGCTGTACCCTTCCTCACTTGTGTGATCTTTATCATTAA